>NW_026571473.1:36206417-36381417 GCF_026225935.1 Boleophthalmus pectinirostris
GTTTAGTCCTGGTTTAGTCCTGGTTTAGTCCTGGTTTAGTCCTGGTTTAGACCTGGTCCAGTCCTGGTTTAGTCCTGTTTTAGTCTTGGTGTAGTCCTGGTTTAGACCTTGTTTAATCCTGGTTCAGGCCTGGTTTAGACCTGGTTTAGACCTGGTTTAGACCTGGTTTAGACCTGGTTTAGACCTTGTTTAATCCTGGTTTAGACCTGGTTTAGTCCTGGTTTATTCCTGGTTTAGTCCTGGTTTAGACCTGGTTTAGTCCTGGTTTAGGCCTGGTTTAGGCTTGGTTTAGTCCTGGTTTAGACCTGGTTTAGTCCTGGTTTAATCTTGGTTTAGACCTGATTTAATCCTGGTTTAGTTCTGGTTTAGATGTAGTTTAATCCTAGTTTAGACCTAGTTTACTCCTGGCTCAGTCCTTCTGGTTTAGTCCTGGTTTAGACTTGGTGCAGTCCTGGTGGAGTCTTGGTTTGGTCTTCATTTAGTCCTGGTTTAGTCCTGGTTTAGACCTAGTTTAGACCTAGTTTAGACCTTCTGGTTTAGTCCTGGTTCAGTCCTCCTGTTTTTTTTTTGTTGTTGTTGTTTTTTTTTTTCTACAGGTTGATAACTTTTACTAAGTTATAATAGTTGTTTTTTCCTTCATCCCCAGATAAACATCGACTGTGTGATTCAGGCTGAGATCAGGTCCAGCCTCTCGGATCCAGGACCGGAGTGTTTCAGCTCGGCCCAGAGGACGGTCCACGCTCTGATGGAGAACGACTCCTACCCACGCTTCCTCAAATCTCCGCTTTACCAGGCCCTCCAGGAGACCGCCGCCTGCACGTGAGGGTCCGGGCTCCGGGGCAATAAGGTCACGGGTTCGATTCCCAGACCACACTGGGACTTTCTGTGAGTTTTTTGGTTTACCTGATCTACAATAACATGCTTACTCCTCCACCAAAGTGCTCCAAGGTCCTGGGTGAGTGTCTGGAGATGATGCTGCTCAGGTTTAACCCAAAAACAGTGACGGGTGGGTCAAAGACGACACATTTCCTTTGGGGTGCTCAAAGAAGAACCGGTTTGTTTTCTAAATGAACTAAAATCACTGTGAAATTAACCAAAAAAAAAAAAAAGAGTGAAACTTTTCTTTAAAGGTTGTATGGAGGATTTTTTTTTTTGTTTCAAACTGTCAGTCAAAGATTAAAATACCATTACAGAGACGCAGCAGCTTTGCAATTATGATGACCAAAAAAAAAAAGAACAAAAATCTATCAACTGTGGACGTGTTGAGGCCAGATAAACATCAGCCAATAGAAAACGAGGCTCCCTCATTTTCTATTGGCTGTTAGGTTGTCAATCAAACTCCCTGGTGTAACTGATTCATCGGAGCGCGGGGATTACGTGGTTTATGCAGAGGTTCTTAGAGGCTTTTTCGAACTGTCGCTTCCTCGCATTTTACACAAAGTTTGTCGCGACGGCGGACGAGAATCCACGATCGGTTCGCCGCAAAAGAAAGTCCGTTTTTGAGGTCGCTGAAAGAAGAAGAGAAGTGGAAAAGGAGCAAAGCCAAACTGAGGTGATTCTTGGAGATCTCGTCCAGCGATGGCGCGACCGAAGCAGACGAAGGGTCTAAAAACTGACGCGTCGGTCGCTGAATTACTTCTAGACAGGAAACTTCAACACTAATTCTAAATGCGCACAAGGACTGTCGCTGTATTTCTCTTCCCTTAAAAAAATCCTCTATACAACCTTTAAGTCTTATGTTCTGTGATCAGATTTGAGCTGTGAAGGGCTGAATAAAAAACTTTTATGGTTCATTACAGTGTGATTATTGATTTATTTATTGCCGTTTGTGTTTTTAATTATATACATTTTAGTTTTTTTTTTTTGTTTTATTTTATTTATTTATGTATTTATTTATTTATTTTACTTTTTGGTAAGGTGTCAGTGGCAAAAATTAATGTCAATTTTTTATTTTATTTTATTTTTTTTAATTGTGACAGTTCTAGTAATCTCCAAAAAAATGTTTACCAAAAAAAAAAAAGTGTGGATTAGTTGATTTAAGCGTATGGAAAAGTGTTAGTTTGTGGAGCAGCTGTTGCTCAGAATATCCGAGCGTGTCCCTCTGCGTTTGTCAAAGTCTCTCCTGTGTCATGGCATTAAACTTTTCTAATGGCGACAGCAGGTGGCGCCACCAGGCCTGTGTATCATGTGTGTATTATTTATGCACTATAGATTAGTTTAATGTGATGCTCTACTGTGGAATATTCCAGATAATGTAATAACGTCTCCATGGAAACCAGCAGAGAAGTTAAATGGAGCATCTTTAACTTATCCTCTTCAAAAACGGCCAAACCTTCTCATCAAATCTCTGAAGCTCTGCAGGTTAGAACTTGGATGGGAGACAAACTGGGAATATCAGGGACCACAGGGGGGCGCCAGACAAAAACTCACATTGCCTGGTATCAAAGTGGTGTGTGTGTGTGTGTGTGTGTGTGTGTGTGTGTGTGTGTGTGTGTGTGCGTGTGTGTGTGTGTGTGTGTGTGTGTGTGTGTGTGTGTGTGATGATGGTTGAAGGGGCCAACAGTGCAGATTGGCAGCCGCACTTCTGTCAGTCTGCCCCTGGGCGGCTGTGGCTGCAATAGTATCTTATCACCAGTGAATGAATAATTAAAGGTTGTATGATTTTTTTTTTTGTTTCAAATTGTCAATGAAAGTTTAAAATACCATTACAGAGACGCAGCAGCCTTGTAATTACGATGACCAAAAAAAAAAGAATGAAAATTGATCAACTGTGGACGTGTTGAGGCCAGATAAACATCAGCCAATAGAAAACGAGGCTGCCTCTTTACCTATTGGCTGTCAGGTCATCAATCAAACTCCCTACGTTTCTAGTGTAATTGACTCGTCGGGATGCAGGGATCACGTGGTTTATGCAGCGGTTCTTAGAGGCTTTTTCAAACTGTCACTTCCTCACAAAGTTTGTTGCGATGGCGGACGAGAATCCACGACCAGTTCGCCGCAAAAGAAAGTCGGTTCTTGAGGTCGCTGAAAGAAGAAGAGAAGGGGAAAAGGAGCGAAGACAAACTGAGGTGATTCTTGGAGATTCCTTCCAGCGATTGCGCGAGTGAAGCAGACGAAGGGTCTAAAAACTCGCATGCACAACATTTGTAAAAGAACTGTCGCTGTATTTCTCTTCCCTTAAAAAAATCCTCTATACAACCTTTAATCATTGCATTTCTTTAGCACCTTTCAAGATACTCAAAGCATTTTACAGTTCCTTATTCATTCACTCAAAACTCAGTGGTGCTAAACTACTACTGTAGCCACAGCTGCCCTGAGGCAGACCAATGGAAGCGAAGCTGCCAATCTGCGCCATCAGTCCCTCCAACCACTGCCAACACTCACACACACACCACTTTCATACTAGGCAATGCAGGTGAAGTGTCTTGCCTAAGGACACAACAACAGTTTTTGTGACTGGCGCCTCCTGTGGCTCCTGATTTTAACCCTGGTCTCACATTCAAGTTTCAATTCAACTCAAGTTTATTTATAAAGCACATTTAAAACAACTTCAGTTGACCAAAGTGCTTCACATACAAGTCAACAACATAGAAGAAACAGTTACATATACATATTATACAGAAAACATGTTAAAACTACAATAAAAACACAATAAAAAGTACTAACCTGGTCCGGTCCTGTTTAGCCTCTGAGATCTGACGGGATCAGGCTTTGACAAGGCGTATGGCCACAACAATAAACCAAATTGTAAAGTGACTTTTAGCATCTGGAAAATGCTATATAATACATCATTAAATAATACGATTATTTTTATTATTATTTTTTTTTTTTTATGACTGCAAAGCTCTGTTTCTTTTTTCTTTTCTTTTTTTTCTCAACAGTTTCACTTTTCAATACACCTTCAGGAACAATCTTGCCATCCTTATGTCTTTGTTTTTAAGTAAGAAAATTCATATAAAGCTTTGTCAGTTACTGGTGCAGTTTTCCTTTATTCTTCACCGCTGATCTGAATCCAAAAATGAACAAAAACATGTTTAAAGGTTGTATAGAGGATTTTTTTAAGGGAAGAGAAATACAGCGACAGTCCTTGTGCGCGTTCAGAATTACTGTTGAAGTTTCCTGTCTAGAGGTAATTTAGTGACCGATGCGTCAGTTTTTAGACCCTTCGTCTGTTTCAGTTGCACCATCAGTGGAAGGAATCTCCAAGAATCACCTCAGTTTGTCTTCGCTCCTTTTCTCCTTCTTCTTTCAGCGACCTCAAAAACGGACTTTCTTTTGCGGCGAACTGGTCGTGGATTCTCGTCCGCCATCGTGACAAACTTTGTGCGAAATGCGAGGAAACTACAGTTTAAAAAAGCCTCTAAGAACCGCTGCATAAACCACATAATCCCTGTGCGCCGACGACTCAGTTACACTAGGGAGTTTGATTGACAACCTGACAGCCAATAGAAAATGAGGGAGCCTCGTTTTCTATTGGCTGATGTTTATCTGTCCTCACTACGTCCACAGTTGATAGATTTTCATTCTTTTTTTTTTTTGGTCATCATAATTACAAAGCTGCTGCGTCTCTGTAATGGTATTTAAAACTTTCACTGACAATTTGAAACAAAAAAAAATCCTCCATACAACCTTTAAACCGTAGACTAAATGATAAAAAAGTGGACGAAGTGAGTGTGACGTCACCTATAATGTTCAGCTCCACTCAAATGAAGCTCGTGATGCCAACGGTTACGATTAAAACACCAGGATCATGTAGAGCTCATTAATACAGACATTTTAAGACCAAAATACCGTCTATGGTCAAAACCCGTCTATGTCCAATTTTCACCAAGCAACTTTTCACTGCAAAAACCATCCACAACTAAACAAAACTTCACTTTAAATTCGCCGTAGAAAATGTCATTCTGATGGGAGCAGTTTCTTAGCGTCTCTTCTCCTTATCAAATTTAGCGGCTTAAGGTTCACGCCTCTTAACCGCATTAAAGCGAGTAGTTATCTGTAGTTATCGCGAAAGATGTGGCGCTTAAGGTTAGCGATCGAGAGAAACATTCAACACAAACTTTCCAGAAAAGTGTAAGAAGTGTAAAGATTTAATATTATTTAAAGGCAAAAGTGCAGGATCAACTTCTGCAGGCTGTTTTTTTTTTGAATAAGTTGAGTTTTGGAGCAGAAGATGAATAAATGATAGAGACTTTACAGGGTTTGGAGAGGAGGCCAGGCAGGTTCTCAATCTGCGGTACTCAAGGTTGTCTAAAAATTCGACTCGATGTGTTTTTAAAAGTCCTGTTCGTGATTTTTTTTTCCACATATTTGAGTAAAATGTGTCTTGCTCCAGTACAGTTTTGAGGTAAAAGCAAATCTATTATTATTTTTGATAATCAGGAAGGGTGTGTTAACATGCTAGTAGTATCTTTTCTAGTTTAGACCTGGTTTAGACCTGGTTTAGACCTGGTTTTAGTCCTGGTTTTAGACCTGGTTTAGACCTGGTTTTAGTCCTGGTTTAGTCCTGGTTTTAGTCCTGGTTTAGACCTGGTTTAGACCTGGTTTTAGTCCTGGTTTAGACCTGGTTTAGACCTGGTTTAGACCTGGTTTTAGTTTAGACCTGGTTTAGACCTGGTTTTAGACCTGGTTTAGTCCTGGTTTAGTCCTGGTTTAGACCTGGTTTTAGACCTGGTTTAGTCCTGGTTTTAGTCCTGGTTTTAGAGTCCTGGTTTAGACCTGGTTTAGACCTGGTTTAGACCTGGTTTTACCTGGTTTACCTGGTTTTAGTCCTGGTTTAGTTTTAGTCCTGGTTTAGACCTGGTTTAGACCTGGTTTTAGTCCTGGTTTTAGTTTAGACCTGGTTTAGTCCTGGTTTAGTCCTGGTTTAGTTTACCTGGTCCTGGTTTAGACCTGGTTTAGACCTGGTTTTAGTCCTGTTTAGTTTATCCTGGTTTAGACCTGGTTTACCTGGTTTAGACCTGGTTTTAGACCTGGTTTAGAGACCTGGTTTAGACCTTTTAGTTTAGACCTGGTTTAGTCCTGGTTTAGACCTGGTTTCCTGGTTTAGACCTGTTTGGTTTTAGTCCTGGTTTAGCTGGTTTAGTTTAGTTTTAGTTTACCTGGTTTTAGACCTGGTTTTAGTCCTTTTAGTTTTACCTGGTTTAGTCCTGGTTTAGACCTGGTTTTAGTCCTGGTTTACCTGGTTTTAGTCCTGGTTTAGACCTGGTTTTAGACCTGGTTTAGTCCTGGTTTAGACCTGGTTTAGACCTGGTTTAGTTTTAGTCCTGGTTTTAGTCCTGGTTTAGACCTGGTTTTAGACCTGGTTTACCTGGTTTAGACCTGTCCTGGTTTAGTCCTGGTTTTAGACCTGGTTTAGACCTAGTTTAGACCTGGTCCTGGTTTAGACCTGGTTTAGACCTGGTTTCCTGGTTTAGACCTGGTTTTAGTCCTGGTTTAGACCTGGTTTAGACCTGGTTTAGTCCTGGTTTAGACCTGGTTTAGACCTGGTTTAAGTCCTGGTTTAGTCCTGGTTTTAGACCTGGTTTTAGACCTGGTTTAGACCTGGTTTAAGTCCTGGTTTACCTGGTTTAGACCTGTTTTAGACCTGGTTTTAGTCCTGGTTTAGACCTGGTTTTAAGTCCTGGTTTAGACCTGGTTTTAGTCCTGGTTTAGACCTGGTTTTAGTCCTGGTTTAGACCTGGTTTTAGTCCTGGTGTTTAGACCTGGTTTACCTGGTTTAGACCTGGTTTAGACCTGGTTTAGACCTGTTTTAGTCCTGGTTTAGACCTGGTTTAGTCCTGGTTTAGACCTTTTAGACCTGGTTTAGTCCTGGTTTAGTCCTGGTTTAGACCTGGTTTTAGTCCTGGTTTAGACCTGGTTTTAGTCCTGGTTTTAGTCCTGGTTTAGTCCTGGTTTTAGTCCTGGTTTTTACCTCACTCATGGACTAAAGCTGCACTGCTTTTATTTTAAAGGTGTTTTTTTTAATGACATTTATGACTTACCAGCTCGTCAAAACAATGCTATTTACTGCTTTTTAAAAAGAAATACAATAAATATTACGCAAAATTGAGTTAAACATTTTGGCTCGGTCCACAACATTTTCTGTTTCTCACGTGGCCCCATGGAAAAAATAATTGCCCACTCCTGTCCTAGAGCCTCAAGCCAGAACGATTAAATTGCAAACGGCTTGTGGATGGATCCAAACTGCAAAAACAGCGTCCGGAAAAAGACCGTTGAACCTTCCCTACAGATGACAACATGACGCGATTGTTTTGTGTACGTGTATCAACAACTAAGAAAATTAAATGGGAAGGCGACGCAAAGAGCTTCCGGAGAATAAAAAATAAACGATTAAAACATGAATCACTCTATATTTAACTTTGAAAGGGTAAACGAGAAGAGGAAACAAGTTTAAGACGTCTACAAGCTCTAAAAAGTCAATTTGGCTGCTTCATTTGACAGCCGTAAAGAGTATTCTGTGAAAAAATAACACTGAAGTACCAATAAATATAATAAATAACCATAATTACAAGGTACGAGGCAAACAAACTTTCATCGTATTGCTATTTTTTCTGAAGTAAAGTGGGTTTAGTTTGTGGAAAGTACGTCAAGTTCTTTCTTAAATAAAATCAAATGAACCCAAAGCCGATTATACAACAAAAGAATCCTGTTTATGGCATCGGTGTGTCATAAATCTTGTTGTTTTTGCATGTTCTACCCGCTCCACCCTGTATCTGAACCCGGGAGGACGGTACAGCGAGTATATAATAAGTACAAATCCTCCCAGACAGGTGCAAAGGTCGAGGAAAACATCATGATTCAAATGTATAGAACAAATCGTGTACGTGTACTACAGCGAGGAAGGAAGGAAGGAAAGGAAGGAAGCAGGACGTAAGGAAAGGAAGCAGGGGGCAGTGGGTTAGGTTTAGCAGCGTTTCATAACTGGGTTTGATTTTGTGGTTGAGATGTAAACACTCGAGCCTCACAGCAAGAAGTTCCCGCGTGAGATTCGAAGATCTTTTTACGCCAAGACAAGGATAAGAGTTTTTTCACCACCACAGTGAGTGTGTACACATGCACATCAGTATCCCGGTTATTATCCATATCCCGGTTATGTCAGTATTTGGGATACTGCGTTTACATGCGCACTGAGAAACCGGGACACTCATATCCGCGTGTACATGATCAAATGGAGAATCCTGGTTTCTTGACATAATCTTACAAATGTACAAGCGCAAAATTTAACTTAAAGGTTGTATGGAGGATTTTTTTTGTTTCAAATTGTCAGTGATAGATTATAGAGACGCAGTAGCCTTGTAATTATCCATCCATCCATTTTCTTCCGCTTATCCAAGGTCGGGTCGCGGGGGCAACAGTCTGAGGAGGGCCTCCCAGACTTCCCTCTCCACACACACTTCCTCCAGCTCTTCCAGGGGGATCCCGAGACGTTCCCAGACCAGCCGAGAGACATAGTCCCTCCAGCGTGTCCTGGGTCTTCCCCGGGGCCTCCTCCCGGTGGGACATGCCCAGAACACCTCCCGAGGGAGGCGTCCAGGAGGCATCCGAAACAGATGCCCAAGCCTCAACTGTCTCCTCTCAACGTGGAGGAGCAGTGGCTCTACTCCGAGCTCCTCCCGTGTGACTGAGCTCCTCACCCTATCTTGAAGGGAGCGCCCAGCCACCCTGAGGAAACTCATTTCGAGCGCTTGTATCCGCAATCTTGTCCTTTCGGTCATTACCCAGAGCTCATGACCATATTTTAACTATTCAAAACACAGCGCTCTGATCAGATCATCAGACCATGTATCACAACACATTACAGCAGACAGTTTGATAGTGGCACGGTGGCTGAGTGGCGAGCACTCACGCCTCACAGCAAGAAAGTTCTGGATTCGATCACCCAAGCCTTTCAGAGAGTTTGTATAATTCTCCTCGTGTGTGGATGGGTTTCCTCTGGGCACATCAACCCAAAACATGCTACACAGGTCTCCAGGAAGAACAGCTGATACTTAAGGTCAATTAAATACAATCAATCAATGAACCTGCCCACAGACTAGGTGGAAATTACAATAGTACAATGCATCTCTAATTTTAAGGTATGTATATTGTGCACTGTCCCTGTCTCATTAAATAAACTAAACTAAAAAAGTAAAAATAAAAATTCAAGTATTTGGTTCTGTAACCAAATACATGTTTTTCGTGATTGTTTCCATCAGTGAGGAGACCTCAGCAGGGGTTTAATTCTGACAAACACCTCATCTGACTTTTTGATGCAGTAGTGTTCATGTTTGGCCACTAGATGGAGGCAGAGTCATACAGTAAAAACATTACTGTCTCACTCTGTTATTGTTCCTCTCAGAATGAACCCGCATGTGATCTGTAGAGCTCAGTACAGTAGTCAGAAATTATACTGTAAGTGCAAGTTTGCATCAAATTATGGCCTAAATATATTTAAAAATTACAAATTGCAGGATTACAAGAAACACCAGAGCATACATTGTCACGACATCTTATCAATGTCCATTTGCATTTAGAAAAAAAAATGTAAAAAAAAAAAAAAAAGGAAGTTGATTGGTTTAAATTTTAAAATGTGGTTTAAAGCACAGGTGTCAAACATACGGCCCGGGGGCCAGATCCGGCCCTCCAAGACCTTTAATGTGGCCCTTGGGTGATTTTCTACTAAAATATTTAAATTATATTTTCTATTAAAATCTTGTTAATTTTCTGTGGTGTTTATCACAGCAGCGTCTCCAGCGTCTCTGTACGTGGCCCCTCCCACCAGAGCAGCACAAATGAAGACTTGTCTCTTTCCAAACGCTCTTAAAGGACGATCGTTTTGACTGTTGACCGTGACACCCTCATCAGAAAAATGTCCAACATGAGAAAAGTGGAGCCAAGTGCAGGATTTTACAACAAAAACTGACTTATTCCTGTTTGCATAAAAGTTAATGTTAAAACATTGTGTTGAAATTGTATTTTTCTTAAAGTTTCAGGTTGTTCATAATATTTTAATAGTAAAAGAAAGAGTTCATCAATTAAAAAATGATTTCTGTAATAGATTTGTGTTTCTCTGCACAACTATTTGAAGTTATTGTTATTTTTGGGGTTTATATGACATGAGTTTTCTGATCCGGCCCCTTTGGGATCATAGTAGGTTGGATACGGCCCCCGGACCAAAATGAGTTTGACACCCCTGGTTTAAAGTGAAATTTTTTAGTATGGTTCATGTTTTTCATTTGTTTGTATTTTTATTTTAATGTCTTTATTATTCTGTAAAGCACTTTGAACTTCTTTGTGTATGAATTGTGCAGATAAACACAGATAAATGTTCTTTGTCTGTTCTGCTGTGTCTCCGTTTGACCAGCAGATGGAGCTGTGAGAGAAGCACATGGGGTGAGTTTGGGCTTGTATTTACACAGGAATGCACGGGATTTAGGATAGAAAATAAAGACATATGATTATATATGGTCATGTTCTTTTTTTGTTTTGTTTCGTTTTGTTTGTTTGTTTGTTGTTTGTGTTTGTTTCCTACTTTAATTACACTGATAATTAGTAGTTTTGTGTTTAGCTGCGATGGGAGGTGGTCAGTAACTAAGTCAGTGTGTCAACTGTGTGACAAATGTGGGAAACTTGAGTGTTCAGGGCGACAGGACGTTTACCGCAAGGTTAAAGGTTCAACGCCTGCTTGTGTCCGGAAGCAAGACACCTCAGCAGGATAAACAGTGATGTAACTCACTTGTTGCAACAGGAAATTTATGTTTATGACACAATATCCCAAAAAGATGATAACACCCAACAACTCACCAGATTACAACTTAAATCTGCATTTTTATTCATTTTAGCTGCTGCCATCTGTATTAAAAGTGCACTGTTTTTTTTTTTTTAACTCCACACACTTTCACTAGAATCATTTGGATCATTTCAGCTCTGGAATTGCCAATCTCTACTAAACTAATGGTAAAAAGTAGCTATTAACTTTAAAACTATACACCCCTTCATGACATCACAAGGAGGAACAGAGCATTTTGAGCTTTGGAGATGCAGAAAGATGAATAATAAAGACTTACTCAAACATGTGTGAATGAAATGAGGCTGTAACAACATTTTAACAGGACTTAAAGCTTTCAAGAGTCAATTTTGCATAATATAGGACCTTTAAGTATAGATTTTGAGGATCTATAGGCTACTTTTACTTTATTTTAGAGTACTCTAAACACACTCTCTACAGGAGCTGCAGTAGCTCTGTTGGTAGAGCATTTACCCACAGGTCTGAAGGTTGGCGGTTCAATTCCAGCTCTCGACATAAACATCACAGGTTGAGCAGTCAGATCCACTGACCCACAGGTTGGCTGATGTGATTCCAGCTCCCACAGATGAATGCTGATGTTGTGTCCTTGGGTGAGACACTTAACTCACCTTGCCTGCAGTGTCTGTGTACACTGGTGTGTGAATGGGTGAGTGGTTCCTTGTTGTAAAGTACTTTGAGTGCCTTGAAGGTGGAAAAGCGCTATAGAAAAATGTGACCTTTGACTCCACTAAGACAAAAGACAGATAGAATATTTTCTAATTAACTAAATTTCTAAAGGCTCCAAGTTCTTTCGTTGGAGAAGTTTTCCATGTCTTTTGTCCGTCTAAAAGCCTCACGATGCTCACTCCTGAGACGTGATGTGTGCTGATGTTCTGACTCACAACAAAGGTTTGCTCCTGCTCAGGTTGTGGGTACAATTCCACTGATGAGTTGGTTGTGACTTGATTTTAAAAGTCCCGTATTACGTGTTATTGACTCATGTGAACTTTGAGCCGTGTTATAATGTTGTGACGTCCACAAAAACAGACCAGGAGTAGGAGAGGATGCATGTTTGAGTAACCTGTCTACATCTCCAATGCTCAGAATGTCTGTTCCACCTTGTGATGTCACAAATCTGTAGTTTTCAGATTCAGACTTGGTAATACTAATAAGTTAAATAAATATTCTCAAATAAGCAACAAATGAATAAAATATTATAAAAAATTCTGTGCCAGCGAAAGGCGAAAGTGAGGACTGGGGCGTGACATCCGTAGTTTTCCAGGATTCACGTGGTTCGGAGGCGGGGGGGCAGTTGTTGTCAAGGTGACCGTCCTAACTATAAAGCGCTGCAGGAAACACTGCCACCTCAATCACGGACGAGTTCCCCCGTGAATAATAAATAGCAGATCTTTCTGTGTTGCTGCACATGTAGTGGCGGAATGTAAACACACAAAAATTGTGCAAACTCACTCATGCAATATGTGCCGTTACACCCCTAACTGGATGACATCACAAGGTGGAACAGAGTGTTTCCTGTTTGAAACTAAGAGTAAACAACATGATGAGGATACAGCAACAAAGATCAGAAAATACAGGCCCTTTAAGTAATAATTTGACACCACTACTTTTACTTTTACTTAAATTTGAGTAATATTTGACCAGGTGTATCTTTACCAGAACTAAAACCAGATCTTAAACCAGGATTAAACCAGGTCTAAACCAGGTCTAAACCAAATCTAAAACCAGGACTAAACCAGGATTAAACCAAGTCTAAAGCAGGTCTAAAGCAGGTCTAAACCAGGTCTAAAGCAGCTCTAAAGCAAGTCTAAACCAGAACTAAACCAGGATTAAACCAAGTCTAAACCAGGTCTAAAACCAGGTCTAAACCAGGTCTAAACCAGGACTAAACCAAGACTAAACCAGGTCTAAACCAGGTCTAAACAAGGCTTAAACCAAGACTAAACCAGTTTAAACCAGGATTAAACCAGGACTAAACCAGGTCTAAACCAGGATTAAACCAGGACTAAACCAGGTCTAAACCAGGACTAAACCAAGACTAAACCAGGTCTAAACCAGGATTAAACCAGGACTAAATCAGGATTAAACCAGGACTAAACCAGGTCTAAACCAGGAATTTAATCCAGGACTAAACCCTGACAGTGAAATATTGTTGGACATAAAACGTCCCCTGTACAAAAAAAGGTTAGGGACCACTGCTTTAATAAATAATTTAAATAATAAAATGAATAAATAAAAACTGTAATAAAAGGAATAAAATAAATAGACAACACAACTTCACGAGGTATTTTCAGTTTGAGAGAAGAACTCGCTGAAGTGTAAATCTGCAGGATTTGTGTGTGTGTGTGCAGTGTTGGGAAGGTGACTTTTAAAATGTAATCCCCTACAGATTACAGATTACATACCCCAAAATGTAGTTTGTAACATAATCCATTAAATTACTTAAAGTGAGTAATGTAATCTGAATACTTTTGGGATTACTTGAGTTTATTTAGTCCTAGTTTTAGTTAGTTTAGTTTAGTTCCAGTTTAGTTTAGTCCTAGTTTAGTTTAGTCCTGGTTTTAGTCCTGGTTTAGTCCTAGTTTTAGTTTAGTTTAGTCCTAAGTTTAGTCCTAGTTTAGTTTAGTCCTGGTTTAGTTTTAGTCCTGGTTTAGTCCTAGTTTAGTTCCTGTTTAGTTTTAGTCCTAGTTTAGTCCTAGTTTAGTTAGTCTAGTTTAGTTTAGTCCTAGTTTAGTTTAGTTTAGTTTAGTTTAGTCCTATTTTAGTTTAGTTTTAGTCCTAGTTTAGTTTAGTCCTAGTTTAGTTTTTAGTCCTAGTTTAGTTTTAGTCCTGGTTTAGTCCTAGTTTAGTTCTGGTTTAGTCCTAGTTTAGTTAGTTTAGTTTAGTTTTAGTCCTGGTTTAGTCCTGGTTTAGTCCTAGTTTAGTTTTGTTTAGTTTTAGTCCTGGTTTAGTCCTAGTTTAGTTTTGTTTAGTTTAGTCCTGTAGTTTAGTCTAGGTTTAGTCCTAGTTTAGTTTAGTCCTGGTTTAGTCCTAGTTTAGTTTTAGGTTTAGTTTAGTCCTGGTTTAGTCCTAGTTTAGTTTAGTTAGTTTAGTTTTAGTCCTGGTTTAGTCCTAGTTTAGTTCTGGTTTAGTCCTAGTTTAGTTTTGGTTTTAGTCCTGGTTTAGTTCTAGTTTAGACCTGGTTTAGTCCTGGTTTATCCCAAAATGTGAAAACTGAAAATGACCGCCCTGTAATCCATTTATTTCAACAAAGTAACTGTAATCCAATTACCACTTACTGAAGCAGTAACTGTAACTGAATACAGTTACTCATAATCTGTACTCTGATTACGTAACACCGGTACATGTAATCTGTTACTCCCCAACACTGGTTATGAATCAAAACACAACTCCGCGTCTGTTTATGATGAGGAAACAAAATTATAACACAAATAATCAGAAAACGACATAATTCAGATTTAAAAATATGTCACTTCCTGTCGCCGGGCAGAGTTTTCCTGGATGATGTAAGTGTACGTTTCAGATCTGTGTCAGACGGACGGACGGAGGATGTGATGACAAATGTGGGAAACTTTAGCCTTCGCAGCGACTCGGGGTTAAAGGTTCAACGTCAGCGTCGTTAAGCAAGACACCTCACCAAAATCAACAGTGATGTAACAGGAAGAGCGTCGTTCTTGGTGGTTTTCATGACACAATATCCCAAAAGATCACTGGATTACAATTTAAACCTGCATTTTTATTCGTTTTAGCTGCCTCCCGTATTTTCTGGTTGCTTCTGGTCTTCTGGAATGTTCCATGGTATGACTTTAAAGAGCCCATATTACACTGTTTTCTGGACGATGTTCTAATGTTGTTTAATTGTTCATTTGTTCGTTTTTCAATAGAAAACCAAAAATAAGAAAAGGACCGGGATTAAGACCGGGACCAGACCAGGACCAGACCATGATTGAGACCGTGATTGAGACCGGGACTGAGACCGGGACCAGACCAGGACCAGACCGTGATTGAGACTGGGACAAGACCAGGACCAGACCATGCTTGAGACCGGGACTGAGACCGGGACCAGACCGGGACCAGACTGGGACCAGACTGGGACTGAGGCCAGGACCAGATCAGGACCAGACTGTGATTGAGACCGGGACCAGACCAGGACCAGACCATTCTTGAGACCGGGACTGAGACCGGGACCAGACCAGGACTAGACCAGGACCAGACTGTGATTGAGACCGGGACCAGACCAGGACCAGACCGTGATTCAGACCGGGACCAGACTGGGACTGAGCCCAGGACCAGACCAGGACCAGACTGTGATTGAGACTGGGGCCAGACCAGGACCAGACCATGCTTGAGACCGGGATTGAGACCGGAACCAGACCGGGACCAGACTGGGACTGAGGCCAGGACCAGACCAGGACCAGACCAGGACTTAGATCGGGATCAGACCAGAACTGAGACCAGGACTGAGACCGGGACCAGACCGGGACCAGACCAGGACCAGACCGTGATTGAGACCGGGACCAGACCAGGACCAGACTGTGATTGAGACCGGGACCAGACCAGGACCAGAACGGGACTGAGACCGGGACCAGACCGGGACCAGACTGGAACTGAGACCGGGACCAAACCAGGATCATTTGGATCATTTCAACCCTCAGATTTCCCGTATCTACACTAGGGTTTTTCCATCAGCTTCCAAAAGATGATTTAGGAGGAAATTTGTAAGAAAAAGGAGGTGTTTTAGATGTTGCTCAAGCTGCATGAAGTTTCCTGGAAAATGACAAATTTTGAGTTTTCAAGCAACTTTTATGGACTTTATAGACTTTCTAAGCAACTTTGATGGACTTTCTAAATCATTTTTATACAAGTTTCAGTTTGTGTTTGCAAAATATAATGACAAATTAATCAAACACTCCTTATTTAATTGGTTCGCTATGTTATAGTTTAGTAGCTTGCGTCATCAACTGGTTTCACTTCGTGGAAACCGTCTGACCTCGCAGTGTTAGGATTCGTTCACTCGACAGTAGACGGGTACTTTTTTTAATTTAACCAATCGCTGCTGTTTGGTTTTGACATATGTAATGCACCAAATCCCGTAGGAAGAAGGGCAATAACGTCTTTTCCCTTGATAAAATTCACCAAAACATTCTCTTTGTTCCGGCTTTAAATCCTCGATCTCAGGTTGACAACACAAAATGTATAGCTCTTTTTTTATTTTTGTGAACCGTCTAGTGTATTCTGATTCCTGACCTTGTTGCTGGAGCGAAATGAAATTGAGCGGAGGTGGCGCCAGTCTGACTAATAGTTTAGACCCTTTAGGGCAATTTTCAAGTGTCTTGAGCAACTCTAAATATTAATTAATTTGGATAAAATTTAGACCAAAATATTTTGACTAGATATGGAACCAAATGCAGGGTTCTAATCTAGAGAATCAAAAAAAATAATAAATAAATAAATAAATGAAAACCACCCTAACCTACACGTAAAAGGTCACTGTTTACTTAAAAAAAAAACTAAAACTACATGACATAACAAGGTGGGCCAGAGCATTTTGAGATGCGGACGATCTAAAAATAAAAGATTTCTCAAACGTGTGAATGAAACAAACACAACTCCAGGTTTCT
The DNA here is from genome assembly GCF_026225935.1 of Boleophthalmus pectinirostris. Lineage (NCBI taxonomy): Eukaryota > Metazoa > Chordata > Actinopteri > Gobiiformes > Gobiidae > Boleophthalmus > Boleophthalmus pectinirostris. The sequence goes on from NW_026571473.1 coordinate 36,222,825, forward strand.
TTTTGAGGAGGTAACGACATTCTAACACGACTAAAAACTCACTGGAGTCAGTTTTGCACAATCTACAGTCATTCCTTCTGTGAACAGGGACGCCTCTCCACAGATCTGAATTGTAATATTGCATAGTGGTGTAACCTGTTTTACTCCCTCGGCTGTTAAAAAAAAGATACCTGTATCCTCCAGGAACCAGGAAGTAAGTCTGTTGTGAAAAGTGGCCAACATAAACAAAGAACTAAATAAAGAAAACGAGACTGACCTACTTTACATCCACTACACTTATAATTTAATACAGAACTTGAGAGTTTGAGTTTGGGGCAGTTCAGACGTGAAGTGCAGGGGCTACATCATTTTTTTATATTATTATTATTTATTATCAGTGATTTATTTATTCATTATTATCTCTTTTTTCCATGTATCTGAGCAAAATGTGTCCGTGTTGTACACTACAAAACTTAAAATCTTGCCAAATTAAATTGACTTGCATTAAGAACATGTATTGTATTGGTTTGAGTAAATTTCACAAGTAAAATTATCTACCAATGGACAACAACCCTTTTTGTAGCTGAAATAGGAAAATACAGCAGCTCTTCGTACTTTAAATAAGAAACTAAACCTGTGGATTGATCCACAGGAAGGATAAAAAGGAAAACTTTGTCTGCCTAAATCATCCCGAGTTTGCAGCGAACATTTTGTATGTGGAGCAACAACAAAGTGGGATCCCGTTTGTTAATGTAGAGGAGCAGAAGACAAACAGACTGAGCTGCACTTTCTTGTTCTTGTGGTTTTACAGCAACATCACGTCTTGGTCTCTTTGCAGTGGAAGGTGTTTCTTGGTGAACAGCTGGTGCCTTTTGCTTTGGCGTTGACTGTTTAAATTCGTAACCGAGGTTGAGCGAGGGATCGGGATTTTGCTTTGTTGTTCCTCCACATACAAAATGTTCACTGCAAACTCGAGATGATTTAGGCAGACAAATGTTTCCTTTTTGGTTCTTCCTGTGGATCAATCCTGCCCATCGCCTTCACCTTTCACTATTTTTCAATTCCACTGGGAAGAGAAACAGTTTGAACGGAGGTTTGCAGTCACACATCTGATTCTCTTTTGCAGTTATGGAGTTCGCAAACAAATTTCTCGAGCCGTTTTCCGCTGTTAGAACATCCAACAACCACACAATTAACGATGTCTGAATCCCAAAACTAAATATGACATATGACAATATCAGAACCAGAAACAAAAGTGATATGGTTCAAAAGACTTGAAAAGATCGACTTTGTCAATAGACGCATCCCACTGGGAAATCACTTTTACGGAAAATCCTTTCCAGTATGAATTGCACAATGACCGGAAGTCCGAGATTCTTGATGCGGCTATAATCATTAAATGCACATTAGCATGCTAGTTGATAGCTTTACCATCCCTGCAAAACTTGTCAGAGCTTTTATAAACTGACAAAATGTAAGTGAGGATTAACTTTGAAACACTGCAAACTGTTTCAAATGAACTTTCTCAAATTTGAAGACATCATTACCAGTCTAACCGCTGTGTGCATGAAGCTGCTGAGTACTCGAGTAAATCTGGTCTTTCCATTGCTAAGCATTTCCTCAATAAATAACACTATATTACATTAGACATTAGATGACATCACTTGGAGCAGTTTTGAGTTTCTATTTTGAGTTTTTATTTTTAGTGCCTGCGCTGGTATCTGTTCACATCGGGTATCGACAAGTTTCCCATTTGATTTCCTTCCAAAAAGCTGCGCCAATTCCTGTGAAAGGAAGATAATTTTCTGCCCTTTCCAACCTTCGGTGAACACAATGAAGCCGCTGTCTCCTCTTTGTGTTTGTCTAATCATCCCTGTTGTGCAATTTAAACAAGTTTGGCCTTTGTTAACATCGGAGTTGCCAGGTTACAGTTATGGAAATATCTCACCTGTCATAAGCTCTTTTAATATATTCTGAGCTTTTAAAGAATTTTAATAATCGTGTTGTGGAGCGCGTTGCCACAACAGCCTGAGGATCAGTTTTGGGGAGTGGTGAGAGCAGCTTTTGTGCACAGGTGCTCTTTGTCTGGTGTGTTTTTGTTAGCAGAGCTCTTGAATCTCTGCTCTGTCCTCGCCAACAACAGCGTCTTTATAATTGTCACTATTATTACCAATAATTATGCAAGTTTTACCTGTAAGTATTTTTTAAAAACAGGAACATGGAAAATAAAATTAACCAGGTGAATGTCCACGCAACTAAAAATAGTCAATTGTCCAATCCAGTCCATTTTATTTCTATAGCACAACAAATAATAATAATAAGACATCAGACTATGGGCCCAGTCAAGCAGAAGTAAACATCAAGGCCAAAAATTCAAGTTAATGCATCTGATATAAAAATGTATTGAACAGATACATATGTACTCTAGTTTATGAAACTGTTGACCTTTTTTCTGCACCATTTTTGGTTCTAAAGTTACATATGTTTTAAACAGACCATGTATGAAACATGGAACAAAAATTATTTCCCAAATTTCAAAGACCTGCAAATCATGTAAATAAATGGATGTATTTCATCATATCTTGTGTTATTCCATCTTTGAACTGTTGATGAAGGTACATGATTTTTATTTTATTTTTTATGTATTTAAAATGATAAAAATTTGCTTGGAAGGACTGACATATTTTATAGAAATAGTTTCCTTTCATTTTGAAGTAATATTAAAGTATTTAGAAGAAAAAAGTTGACAAATTATGTAAAATCCTGCACCTTCTACTTGTTTGCACAATTTTCCCTCCGTTACTTTTCCCTCCGTTACCATGACCTTTCTTAATAAAAAATCTCATTACTCAAAAAGTAAGAGGTTTTTCAACCTAATCTTGTACCATATGGTAGAAAACTATATGAAGCAAATATTCAAACCAGTTTGTTAAGGATATGTAAGTGAGAACCAAGAGTTATCACTGTTTGGATTTATTGCCCAAAAAGTGCTGCATATTTCATTCCCTCCGTTACCGACATGAGTTTTTTAAAATTTTTTGTCAACAACTTGAAAGAATATCACAGGTTTAACTTGACCCTGTTGGAGTGTAACTCTTTCCTACATTCTGATACTTTACTTATTTCAATAGTCCCTCTAGTTTCTGAATAAGAGACATTTGAATGTCAAAAATCTGCCCGTTTCCCTCCGTTACCACTTGACCGGACCCATATATATCTCTTTTCTGGACACTCAAAGACGCTTTACAAACAAGCACAATCAGAGACATTAACCTGGTCCCCATGAGGTGTCGATGGGGTCAGTTCATCACCACAGAAGCAGTTTATGAGGAGTCCAGCCCATGTTACATGATCATTATATCCACAATACAATGTGTGTATCTGTACAGGCCCATGAACATTTGTGTGATATTGGTCACACATGAGAACGTCTGTGTTTACTAGTGTGTAACCAAAATGTCATTTTTCATGAGTTGTACATGTTAGTTGTGTGACTGTAGATCAGAGTGTTGTGCATCATCAGAAAAACAAGAAATTTGAGTTATTTTCATTCCAATTAGAATTTTAACTATATACACTGAAAGAGAAAGGAACTGTTATAATTAGTGATTATCTCGAAAACTATTCATATTCTACACAAATGCATAGAATTATAAATAGATAATCATTTTTCTGAGATTCTGAGACACTCCCGTTGTTCAAGCTCGATCCTTCACGAAGTTATGACCAAAAACACATATTTGACCTTGGTTATCTTGACCTTGAAGTGACCTTGACCGGGTTCAACCTGTAACATCCAGTGTGCCCCGGTTATGTGTGTGCCAACTTGTGTGATGATTGAGTGAATATTTTAGGCCGCAGATGGTTCAGAAATTGCTGAAATTGCCGATCCTTTACACGGACGTGACCTTTCAATTGACCTCAAATGACCTCGGATCGTCACCAAACTTTTTTGCGGCATCGGGCACCGGGGGCTTGACCCACGTACCAAGGACTGGGGTTATGTGTTCTCTCCTTTTGGTTCCTGTTAAAAGATGCACTGCAGAGTTTTGGACGAACTGTAGTCGGTGAAGTGCATTTTGTGAGATGCCGGAATAAAGTGTGTTAATGTGCAAAAAAAGTTTAAAAGATAAAAAAGGTTTGACTTTAGATAAAAGCCGCAAATGATACAAACTTGAATTTAAAACACCATTCATCTGCTTAAATAAAATGAAAAACAAAAATGAAGCTAGTACAAATGAGAAAGTCTTTATTATAATGTTCTCAAATGTGTTTGGAAATGATAAAGTAGCTTAAAGTAAAAGTAACGTCACTTCAGAATATTTTTATTCAGGTAGAAAGTCGTGAGCCAAGAAATTACAAGTATTTGTGGAAACTATTACTCAAGCAAGAGTAGATTAAAGAGGAACTGTGAAGATGTATTTTTAGAGGATATAATTGATAATTGATTTAATCATCAACATTGTTACCAGTAATTATCTGTTTATAATCTGCATTTCTAAAAATAGCAACATAAAAACAGAAGAGTGAATCATGTGAGATCAGGTGACTGTCCACTCTGCTAAAAATAGTCACGCTGGCAAATAAAATGGGAAACAAAAATGAAACAAGTAAAACTGAGGCCATATTTTAAGAAAATCTTTATGATAATGTCGGTAGAGTGGAGTGAAGTTGCACTGGAGTAAGAGCAATGTTACTTCAAAATATTATTATCCAGGTAAAAAGTCATGGTCCAAGAAATGACTCAAGTGTAAAAAGTATTTATAGAAACTACTGCTCAAGTTTGGCCAAACCTCCGTGTCAAAGCCTGATTTCATCAGATCTCAGAAGCCGAGCAGGGCTGATTCTGGGTAATAATTGTAATTCCAGGTGCAACAGTGAGACACCAGTGCAAAAACTGTCCTTGTGTCCTTAGGCAAGACACTTCACCCACATTAGTATGAAAGTGTTGTGAGCGTGAGTGTTGGTTGGAGATGGGCAGCCTTGCTTTTGTCAGTCTGCCCCAGGGCAGCTGTGGCTCTAGGTTGGAATGAATGAAGAACACATCAAACTGTAAAGTGACTCTGAGCGTTTAGAACAGACATGTCAAACTCAGGCCCAGGGGCCAAATTTATGTAATTTATATAATTACATTTAGCCCGTGACATAATATCAAGTATGTATTAGAGCTGCCCGCCGGCTACAGATAGACTATAGAGCAGGTGTGTCCAAACTATGGCCCAGGAGCCAAATGTGGCCCTCAAAAAATGTTTTCTTGGCCCTCGGGCTTACAGGCAAATGGGCCCATATTATTCATTTTCATTCATATTCAATATTTGTATCAATCCGCTCTACATGATCCCGGTGTTTTGTTTTGTTTTTTGTTTTTCTCTTGCTATTTTGTCCATCAATAAATTCCTATTCATAATCTAGAGCCTGACTCCAGATTCGCTCCTGTAACCGTGAGCATCACAAGCTTCATTTGAGCGGCGCTGAACACTACGGGTGACGTCACACTCGCTTAGTCCACTGTTTTATACAGTCTGTGTAGTTACTGCACATTTAAAAAACCTTCCTTGATAAAGCCATAATAAAACTGTGTGTCCTACTGAGGATTTAAGGATGAGTAAAGGTCAAAGGTAACAAAAATAAACACACATTTGAATTATTCACTGTATTAAACATCAGTCTGTGTCCCTCCATCGACCCTCAGCTTCATCTCATTTTTTGATATCTGGCCCTTGATGAAAAAAGGTTGGACCCCTCTGCTATAGAGACATTATTAATTTATGTATTATTTTATATTTTGCTTGTACTGGATTCAATGTTTAAGCAAAACTATGAAACTGTGGAAGCAAAACCCCTGGTCTAGAAGAATGCCGTGTAAGACGAATGCATTATTAAGTAAGAATAACTTCATGATTAACTGTCCAGACGTATTATCAGAGGATGAAGACAAAAGCATTGCCAACATTTATAATTATCACCGTTTATCACCAATAATTATCAGATTTGTATCTTCCAGATTTTTCAAAACTGCAACATGAACACAGAGGAGTGAACCAGGTGAGATCAGGTGAGTCACTCGGCTGAACACAGTCACGTTGAAAAAAAACAATCAAATGAATCTGAGCTGTAATAAAATGTGTAATTACAAGTATAAATAGTTGAGGGAAGTATTTGCATTTCCATTGTGAAAAAGGGAGGAGCTGAACGTGGACTGGAGCCAAACATGTTTCACATATCCAAGATCAGAGATTTAAAACTACTCACGTGGAATCGAAATTGTGTCAACTCTGCTTTGAATCACATGAACCCAGAGTTGACGAGCAGCTGACAGTGCATGTACGTCACCAGCATATTTGGACGTGTAATGTACCTGTAATGTTCCACAGTATGGCATTAAACATGACTATCTTGCATTTTTTCACGTTTTTAAATTGCTGGAAAAAAAAAAAAAAAAAAAAAATCTTTAAAAGCATGCATTCTTCTCAAGTGTGATCGCCTCTCCATAGATCTGACCTGTGATGGACATAGCGGTGTCCCTTGGCTGTCTCCATGGAGATAGATGTGTTTAACGGCGTACTGTGGAACATTTTAGACAAAACAATGGCATCGCAAATATCTTTAAAGACTGACAATTACGACATATTGATCTTACAGCTCGAAGTCCTGTACTGCCATTTTATTTAAAGCAGAGCTGTTCTTCCAAATCAACTTTGCAGAGCTTTTATAATTTTATAATTCAGGCTGTCGCAATAACCACAAAAATGAATCACATGCGGTACTAAGAGGCCCACGGCGGTGCATGTTGGGCCACCGCCGCCGCACGTGACAAACGTGACCCGACCTGCCACAGTGAGAGAGATAGAAACATGGCAGCGGCACTTGTTCCAAAGCCAAATTAATTTAGATGAATCAATTTGTAAAATCTGCCTAAAAAATCCTAAGTAGATCCAAGTAAAGAAAGACATCAAATTGAAAGTCTCACCACGCGAGCGACCATCCCGCTATAGTGACTAGAGTTCCAAGTCTATCTCCAGGAGGATCCCATCGACTCCAGTGCAGACCCACTCGCACGGTGGCGCGACAACCCAGGTAGATTTATAAATGATCCGACATGTTTGTTTCTGTGTACTGTATATATGTGGCATAAACATGTACGCGACCTGAGCAGATCTGACCAGAGTTTTGCGTCTCCGCTACGGTGGAGCGTATTCAACTTTTCCACTCTGGAGGGTGGTTTCAGATTTTTACACCATCACCGTCTAAACGAAAGCCACTTCCGATCAAATATTTTGTCATTTCTACCCGCAAGCATTCTCGTGTAAACAGGCCCCAAGACAAGTTTTGTACAATTTTTTATGTTTTTGTAATTATTTTGTTGACTATTTTGTTCCAATATTGCTGGTTCAGTTGAAAAGTTGAAAAGAAAAAGAAATGTTCTACATTTAATGTCCAAATAAGCGACTTATGGATCCTTTTATTGCTGGTTCAGTGACTGTTTTTCATTGTTTAAAACTTGAGTAATACTAATTGTTCAAAGAAACACGATCACTCACTCAGCAATAAAATATCCTCATTAATGTTCAATAATGCTCCACCTTTATTTTGTGATTTACCAATAATGTTTATTGACTTGGGTCGAGAAAGTTTATAAGACTTTTAACCCTTCCAGACCGACGGTATCATATACGATGTCTGGTAATATGTTTTATATAACTGCACATAACCTTTCAACCATAAAAGATTGAAACAGACTTTCTATTTCCTTGAAAAGCTGAGAGGTCCAATAAAACGAGTGTCCAATAGGAACTTTGTTTTCCGCCAAACTCATGCGCTTCGTCCATTTTGATTGGCCCAAACTTTGCCAAAGAGTGTAGTGACTCAAAATGGTCAATGCTCTGAGCGTCTGTGTTTGTAACAATTGAAAAAGCCGCTCGAAGTGCAGTTATTTCTCAAATAAATGGCAAATTAACCTGCGTAATTGTGCATCCCTTGCTACTATTTTTATTTGAAACGTTTACTTCACTCAATATGTACAAATCCAAATGTAATAAACATCATGGAAATGCAGGAAGTGAAGTGGCTCTGTGTCCTGGACCTGACACCAGCTGTTTCCACGACTGACAACAGGAAAGTAAAGGAGCAATTACACTTTTGTTTTGTTTTGAGTCAATACGGATATTTTTAGTTTACTTACAGACTTGATATTTTGCACTTTTGTAGCTAAGGCCCTAAATTAAGCATTTTTTATGTCCAAAAAGTCATTTATACATGTTTGCTGAGTGTTTTGTATGAAAGAGTGTGAATATTATTTGTCGGAGTTTATTTAATTAATTTATTTATTTATTTTTCATTTGTATTTCTGGTGCAGCAGCAGATTGTAAAATAACAGGTTGTACTGAAAAAAAAAATATGTATAACACTTCATTAGGGAGTAAAATGGTGAGTTTTAACAGCAAAGTTAAGAAAAAAAAAATCCATGAGGGGACAAATGTACTAAAATTGCCCTTTGGTTTGGAAGTGTTAAAATACAGGTGCCCAGAAAATAAATTTGGGAAACACTGGTATGAAGGAACTGTATTTAACGTGCTCTCTTATAACTTTTAACAAATGACCTACAATCACAACTGAACCTGCGTCTCCAGAGTTTTAACCTGCAGATAAGGACACACCCAAGTTTGTCTCATTCTCAGTTTATGTTCAGGCGTCATGTGAAAACTCAGAACCTCCAGAATTCCCTCATGGTTTACTTCATATCCGGACACGCAGGTCAAGTCGATCAAAACCGTACATACCGATCCTTTAAGCGATGGTGAAAAGAATCATACTAGTTCATCTTGTGTTATTAATAGCGTTAGATTAAGATAGCACAAGATAAACAAGATAGAACAAGATAAAACCACGAGGAAGTCCCGGTTCATGTGCAGCAGGTCTGATCCTAACAGTACCTGCAGAGTACACACTATCTGCTTGTTCTTGGAAGTACTTCTCAAATATTTAGACAGACTCCTGGAACGAGATGATAGGAAACTTCAACCACTGCATCGTAACAGGTTTTCTACACTGCAAAAGGTTCTAGAATAAAACGTCATCAATCCGTGTATCATTTGTTCATTCGTTTTTCAATATAAAACCAAAAATAAGAAAATGAAAAAACAACAGTTTTCTTCATTATTTGTCTCCAAAACCAAAATGAAAAAAACGGATAACGATTCGTATTGTCAGTTTTCGATTTTGTGTTTAAATGAAAAATGGAAAAAACGGATCCCGTTTACGTGACTTCTGTGACTACGATGCCGAACATTTGCACCGTGTACGGACTGAACCAGGACTGATCCAGGTCCGGGACCAGACCGGGACCAGAGCGGGACTGAGACCGAGACCAGACCGGGACCAGACCGAGACTGAGATCAGAACTGAAACCGGGACTAGACTGAGACCAGTCCAAGACTGAGATCAGAACTGAGCTCGGGACCAGACCGAGACTGAGACCCAGACCAGACCAGGACCAGGCCAGGACCAGACCGGGACTGAGACTGAGACCAGGCCGGAACCATACCAGAGGTTCAGAGCCCACGACAGGACCGGAGCTCTAAAATGAGGCTCAGACCCCGCGGAGGCTCAGAGTCAAAGCTCGGAGTCCGCTCTGGTCCCGCTCTGGTCCCGCTCTGGTCCCGCTCTGGTTCCGGTGTGGTTCCGGACCTAGGTCAGTTCTGGTTCAGTTCGTATGCAGAGCAAAAGTCCGGCATCGCAGTCACGGAAGTCACGTAAACGAGAAACGGCCGTTATCTGGTTTTGCCATTCTTCATTTAAACACAAAAACTGAAAAAACAATCGTTATCTGTTTTTTCATTTTGGTTTTGGAGACAAATAATGAAGAAAACTGTTGTTTTTTCATTTTCTTATTTTTAGTTTTATATTGAAAAACGAATGAGCGAATGATACACGGATTGTCATCAACCCAGAGAAGCACACAAAGACGGACGTTTTATGGTAGATTAAACCTTCACGTAACACAGTGTAGGTGTTGTTATTATTACTGGTATTAGTCTAATCCAGTCTTAATGTGACTTGTCATACTGACCTTAAATCGTTTGTATTAACCTGCGCTACGTGATCCTGGGGTTTTTATTCCACTATTTTGTCACTAAATTGAGATGTCATGATTATATAGACGGTATAAATGGACATAATGAACAATGGACATCGACTTCAGTTCAGTTTATATTGAAAATCTGTGGCTCCTCTTGGTAACTTCTGCCGTGAGCCTCGTCATTTTGATCCAATCCATCTTTATTTGTATAGCACATTTTTATGAAGTCTCCTAAGTGCTGCACAGAAATTAACATCGTATTTTTCGGACGATAAGCCGCACCAGCCAAAAAACGCATAATGAAGAAGAAAAACCATATATATGTCGCACCGGATGATAAGTCGCACTTATTGGGGGAAATTTATTTTATAAAATCAGAGACCAGGAACCGACAACAGACTGTTAATGTGACATATGAACAGTTTTTCAGATAAACTATAACATAAACAACAGAACAGAACAAGTTTAACAAACTCTCCATCTCACTCCAAATCAATAAATCCATTCAATTCTTCATCCTCGGTGTCACTTCTGAGCAACTCCACGACCTCCAGAGGTAAACAGAGCGCCGCTTCCTCTTCTGTGTAGCTTAGGGTGACCAAACGTTTGCTTTTCCTCGGACATGTCTGTTTTTTGCGTCCTGTCCTGGGCATTCTGTTTTTTTTCTTTATGGGATGGAAATGTCCAGGTTTTCGTAGCTCTCTTTGCACTCAAGCAAGTGAGCAGACACAAACAGTCGGTCAGCTTGCAACGTGCCGAAGCGCAAATGTGCATTTAACAATGACTTGAACAAGAAATTCTCCGTTTTCCGGCCCGGTCGAGACAAGTGGGAGGCCATGTGCACAGGTTGTGAGGTCAGAGTAGCTCAATGTCGATTCTTCTCCCCCCCCCAGCCCTGGTAAGGTGTCCGGGTTTTCACAAACGGAATATGGTCACCATAGTGTAGCTGTCGTCAAACTCAGCATCAGTTCCAGTTAGAATTATTCCGGTATTTCTGAATCCTGAATGACAGGATGGTTTAGGTTTCACTGAAGTCACTTAAAATGTTAAATTGTTCAGTGGTAAAGAAGTAACGATGCGATCGACTGACATGACACAGACAGGACAGAGGCTCTTTCTGCAGGAGACATGAGCAGTAGAGCCAAGTGACAGTGGTACAGGAGGAACAGGAGCAGCAGATACTGACACACAAGACTAGAGCCTCTCGCTGCTGTCAGTGTGAACATTTTAATATATAAGTTGCACCAGAGGATAAGTCGCAGGAAACACCCAAACCATGAAAAAGTAAGTAAGTCTTTATTTTAATATAGCGCTTTTCACAGGCGTTTTGTCACAAAGACGCTTTACAGAGCATTATTCAGCATTATTCATTCACTCTATACCTGGTGATGGTAAACTACTGTAGTAGCCACAGCTGCCCTGGGGCAGACTGACAGAAGCACGGCTGCCATGCCAGTCGGCGCCATCGATCCCTCCAACCACCGCCATCACTCACACACACCACTTTCATACAAGGCAATGTGGGTGAAATGTCTAGCCTAAGGACACAGTTATTGCCACCAGTGCTAAAAAGTGTGACTAGTCCAAAAAAATTGACAAATAAATAAACAAGTCAATAAAAAACATAAAAATTACTCAAATGTGCAAACAGAAAAATAGCTAATAAGACAGTCAGAGGACCAGGGTGTGTGTTTTTAAAAGAGAATTGACTGAAGGGGGCGCTCTTAATGCAAGGGGGGAAAGGCTTCCAAAGGTTGGTCCTGTATCCCCTTTTTTAAGTCTCGTTTTAAGCACCACGTTTTTTTCTCTGCAATAAAATCACAGTTGTACTTGGGTGGCCGATAGACGACTGTGCAAAAGAACTGACCAAAATATCCAAGCTCAAATGCACACAGTTGAAAAGAGGAACAGCCAGAACCAGACACCCGTTTTAAGTGCAAATTATCCTTAAAAACTTCGGCTACACCACATCCAGGACCACAGGTTCTCGGGACATTCAGTAAACTCCGGTTTGCAGCAGGAGTTCAGTGAAAACAGCTGACTCACCCACACTCGTCCATGTCTCCGTTAACATAACATCCACTGTTTATGATGCAAACGACGTCACGGAGAAAGAAAGTTTTATATCCAGTGGACCTCGTGGTCAACAGCGCAAATTTGGTAGACGCCAGTTGCGATTCACCTCCACTGACTGATCTTAAAGGGACAGTCCAGAATTTTGAACATAAGACCTCATTTCCTCGTGAGCCAGAGTGTTGGAGACGTGTGGAGACATTTTTTAAAATATTCCATCCAGTCCTTGTATTTGCAGAAGTCACTGGTCAGTGTTGGGGAGTAACAGATTACATGTACCAGAGTTACGTAATCAGAGTACAAATTATGAGTAACTGTATTCAGTTACAGTTACTGTTTAAGTGAGTGGTAATTGGATTACAGTTACTTTGTTGAAATAAATGGATTACATGGCGGTATTTTCCTGTTTTCACATTTTGGGTTATATCCCCCTTTTTTATTTATTTATTTATTTATTTTAATTTTTTTTGTATTTCCATTCACTAAAACCAGGACGAAAACCAGGTCTAAACCAGGACTAAAACCAGGACTAAAACCAGGACTAAAACCAGGACTAAAACCAGGACTAAAACCAGGACTAAACCAGGACTAAAACCAGGACTAAATTCAGGACTAAACCAGGACTAAAACCAGGTCTAATCCAGGTCTAAACCAGGACTAAAACAGGACTAAATCCAGGACTAAAACCAGGACTAAACCAGGACTAAAATCAGGACTAAACCAGGACTAAAACCAGGACTAATCCAGGACTAAACCAGGACTAAAATCAGGACTAAACCAGGACTAAAACCAGGTCTAATCCAGGTCTAAACCAGGACTAAAATCAGGACTAAGACAGGACTAAAACCAGGACTAAAACAGGACTAAAACCAGGACTAAACCAGGACTAAACCAGGTCTCCTCCTCTTCTATCAATATTTTTTTTATTTGGTTCAGTAAAGTCTGGGCTTTTTATTTTCTTTTATCAGACAAAACATCTTATGTGAAGATTTCCTCGTCTTTGCTTCTCTACAGCAAATTATGTAATCCAAAGTATTCAGATTACATTACTCACTTTAAGTAATTTAATGGATTACGTTACAAACTACATTTTGGGGTATGTAATCTGTAATCTGTAGGGGATTACATTTTAAAAGTCACCTTCTCAACACTGTCGCTGGTGCTAGACAAGTGCATGTCAAATGTGAAAAAAACAAACAAAAAACAAATCAGTGAAATGAGGTCCTATGTCCAAAATTCCGGACTGTACCTTTAAAATATTTTTAGTTCACAATTTTGTCCGTAAACAAAGATACAAACATTAATAACGGACAAATCAGGCGCCTTCATTCGCCGAGATCACTCCCGCTGCCGTGGCAACAGGTGGGCGGGAAGGAAAAGGGAATGGAAATCAGCTTCAAATCTGCCCCTATGACTGCTGGCCCTGATGAGATTCACTTGACTGGAGCTGCACTCTATCGGTGACCTGACACTCCCTTAGTCCGTTTGTTTATACAGTCTGTGGATGATTAATAACAAACCAGAGCGTCGCCCTTTTTTCTCCAAGGGCTTTGACTGACAAGGAGCTTAGCGATTCACGTCAGTCAAAGCCGAATAACTCCCGCGTAACGTACTTTTCATCTAGAGTGATTAACTTTATAATCAGCAGCATGTGATTAGAGCAAATAATACGGTCCAGACACAGTTTAAAGAAGTTCACTTTAAGTTCACTTTGTTTAGAATTTTCTTTTCAGTTTTTGACAAGACCCTGTTGGCAAAACTAACCAAAAAAAAAAAAAACGTAAACAAATGACAAGTTCTTTAGTCTAAACTTTATCTTAATCCTAAACGTAAAGGTGCATTGCGTAACTTTTCTGCTGAAGGTTCCGCCATACGCTTTTATGCTGTGTCATGTTTTGTTATTGCTTCGTCTGGAATGTTTCACAGTGTGGAGACCAAACCAGACCAAGGACCTGTTTACACGAGTAAAAACGACAACATATTTGACCGGAAGTGCCTTTTCGTTTAGACGGTGATGGCGTTTTTGGGGCTTAAAAACGCAAAAATCTGAAACCATCTTCCAGAGTTGAAAAGTTGAATACGCTCCGCCGAAGCGTTTCCGTCTACACTGCCCAAGACGCAAAACTCTGGTCAGATCTGCTCACGTCGGGTACACGTTTACGTCACATAAATACAGTACACAGAAACCTGGCATGCATACCCAATTGAATTCCACACACTTTTGCATCACAGTATGCACGCAGATTTCCTCCCAAAAACGCTCGTCTAAACGTAGCATAAAAAGTGAAGCCGCTTTTGCGTCTTCTGTTCAGACCGTCATCATATAAATGTAGCCTAAGTTACCAAGTCAGAATAATTTTTTTTTTTTTTAGGTATTTTTGAGCTATAAAACCACCTGTAATTGAAAAAAATGTAAGGTAGAGCTGTTTAATGTCACACTGAGGAACATTTCAAACAGAACAATGACTTATCCACGTATTTGACGGACCCATTCAATTCCATTTTCTTCCGCTTATCCGGGGCTGGGTCGCGGGGGCAGCAGTCTGAGCAGGGCCTCCCAGACTTCCCTCTCCACACACACTTCCTCCAGCTCCTCTGGGGGGGATCCTGAGGCATTCCCAGGCCAGACCAGAGACATAGTTCCTCCAGAGTGTCCCGGGTCTTCCTCGGGGCCTCCTCCTGGTGGGACATGCCCGGAACACATCTCCAGGGAGACGTCCAGGAGGCATCCGGAACAGATACCCAAGCCACCTCAACTGGCTCCTCTCAACGTGGAGGAGCAGCGGCTCTACTCCGAGCTCCTCCCATGTGACTGAGCTCCTTACCCTATCTCTAAGGGAGCGCCCAGACACCCTGGAAACTCATTTGGATCTTGTCCTTTCGGTCATTACCCAGGGCTCATGAACATAGGTGAGGGGAGGAACATAGGCAGTAGTCGGGGACAGGTGTCTCGACAACCTGGTGCGCAGATACAGCATCTGGCTGTAGGGATGTGGAATGCCACCTCTGATGGACCCTCCACCAGAAAAGTTACATAGTGCAACTGATGTGTAATAAATGTGTAATAAATATATTCAAATCCTAGATCCATTTCTATACAGCAGGTTTTACAAACAAAGCAGTTTCCAAAGTGCTGTACAGAGATCATAAAATTAAGACAACAAAAAGGTAAATTGCTAAAATTTGGTCATACCAGTCCTAAAACAATAAAACCAGTAAAATCAAATCAAAGCAATACCATAAAAGTGATAAAATAGCAGTAAATAAGTAAAAAAAAAAAGTGGGTTTTAAGACAAGACTTAAAACATTCCACTGTGGCGGCTGGTCGGACGTGGGGAGGCAGAATGTTCCAGAGTTTGGGTCTGACCACAAAGAAAGTCCTGTACCCCGTTTTTTAATTCTCGTCTTAGGCGCCACGAGCTGAACCTGGAGCCCTCAGACCTCAGTAAATTTGGATGAGGTCCAAGACATATTGTGAGGCCAGTCCATCCAAAGCTTTAAAAACAAACAATAAAATCTTTAAATCAACTCTGAAATGAACTGGAAACCAGTGCAATGCCGCTAAAATTGAGGTAATATGCTCACGGTTTTTGGGTCCAGTTAAAAGGTGCGCAGAATAGTGTCAAAAATACACATTTGTGAGCCCAATCAAACAACAAAGTGTGTGTTTGGCACAAGTGTCTTGCCTCTGATGCATCAACAGAAAGTGAAAGAAATGCTGGATGTGCTTTTGTTCTCATTTTAATCATCTTTGTCTTGTCAAGTCTGTTCTTTAGGCTCAGGTGAACAGAGGAGTTTAAAAATGGGTTATCAATGGTTGTAATCACATCTTAAATGGTGGATAAAATGCCGAGCGTTTATCAGCCTCGTCTCCTGTCAAACCAGAGGTGCAGGTGAGAAAGGGCGTCTCCTTCAGCAGCCTCGCTCCTGACCCACTCGTTGATTACAATCGTACTCGCGCTCATATTTCCAAATATGTATCGCAGATTATCCACTTTAACCGCAAGCCTCTATTGTCTTCATTTGGTTGCAACACGAACGCAATAAGTGAGGTTATAAACAGTCTATGGTCTGATCCTACCTGTTATGTAAAGTTTTAGCCCTTTTTTTTTTTTGTACATTTGCTGGGTATAAAATGACCTCTTTAGGCTGTCAACTCCCTGTTTCTAACCACAAAGTAAAATGATAAACTTCATAAAATTGTATTATTTTTATTTTTTATAGTTAGGTTGCCATAACTTTTGTGCATTTAAAGTTATATATGTCTGTGCACATGCGTGTTTGTGCACACATGTGTGTATACGTGTGTGCACATGCACATGTATGTACATGGATATGAAATGTAGGTATGTCAATACATGTTGAGATGTTCATGAGTGTGTATGTATGTGTATGTCTGTATATGTAATATGTACTATGTACTGTGTAGGTATGTGTGTGTGTGTGTGTGTGTATGCACACACATATACATTTATATGTAATGTGTGTATGCATGTGTGAATGTATAAATATGTGTATGTATATGTTGGTGTAATGTCATTGTAATGTATCGTTATTGTGTTTGTCATGACCTGTATGTCCTACATTTTGTTCTTTTTTTATTGTCTTTGCATGTTGGTAAAAAAATGAAAAATATATTATTATTATTTTTTAAATTTATAATAATTATTATTATTTCTTTTAAAAAGTTAATCAAGTAAATAGACTTATCCACCTCTCACTGTGTTTTAGCAAAATGCCTAGTCAAACATGACATCTTCACTTTAAACACATTCTGAAACTCTGAATCCAGGTCATTTCATTGGATTTTTCCACAGATTTTTGATATTTTAAATTTCTTTGCTGCTCTCCGTTGCACCCAGACTTGAATATCTGACTCGGCTGGTCGGTCTTGTCCAAACACTGCGGTCTCGTGGTGAACTCTGACGTCTTCATTTGGCAGTGTGTCTATTTTTAACCCTGTGTTTACTGTCACGCCTGAAGGATTGTACACAAACCTGAAGGAGCCTGGAGAGCCGCCCGGGCGCCGGCGGAGAGCGCGGTTCGAAGAAGAGCCCTGCACGGAAGAGTGCAGGGAGGAGTTGGAGTTTAAATTCACTTTCATGGCATTGGTGGTTTTCAGATTCTAGTAACTGGTCACACAAGAGACACTTTTTTTCCGATTTAATTGATGACATTGTACTTTGCCATTAAAAGTCCTATATTTTGCAAGACTGACTCTTCTGTGAGCTGATATGTTTGAGTAAACCCTTATCTTTTGTTTATCTACATCTCCAAAGCTCAAAACACTCTGTTCCACATTGTGATGTCATGAAGCTGTAATTTTCCAGCTAGATGCTACCTTTTGTTTCCACCTTTTGTTCAGTAGAGACAGGTAATTCCACATCTGAAATCATCCAAATGAATCAAGTGAAGGTGTACGTCAAAAATAACTAAATAAATAAACGTGTGGAGTGGCCAACACCACAGGAGAGCACATCCTTCACCTGGTGCAGTCTTGGTTCTCATTCAAGAAGTGGTATGGGATCTATGATTTGGTCAATGTGTGGTATCGGATATCAGTATTGGTATCAGAAAAAGCTCCAACTCTAGTTACTGCCAGCCTATATTTTTCACTAGTGCACAGGGTAGACTTAAGCTCTCTGCGTGTCATGCCCAGAAGCGAGCGGGCAGCGGCTGATCGAGCAGTGAGTGTGTCTGTGGTGTCTCTCCCTTGCTCAAGTAAAGGTTCAGGGAAAAGCAACTAGCCCCCACTAGCCAGTGTCAATCAAAGTAAGACCTGTAGGATATGAACCGCAGCCAGATGCACTTATTCCATCTTAATGCAAATAATCTTTTTTTCAACTGAATGCTTCACAGATGAGTCCAGCTGAAGAGAAGACACAGACACAGAAGACAGTTCTCCCGAAAAACTGTTCCTCAGATGCACTTTGACCTGAAGTTGAACTAGCCATAACTCAAATAGCACATAGTTCTGTTGTTCTTCATTCTTTCACTTATCCAGGGCCAGGTTGCGGGGGCAGCAGTCTAAGCAGGGACTGACACTTCCTCTAGCTCCTCAGGGGGAACCCAAGGCGTTCCCAGGCCAGCCCCGGGACACAGTCCCTCCAGCATGTCCTGGGTCTTCCCTGGGCCCCTCCCGGTGGGATATTCCCGGAACACCTCTCAACGGAGGCGACCAGGAGGCATCCAGAACAGATGCCCACCTCAGCTGTTCCTCTCGACATGGAGGAGCAGCGGCTCTAATTCGAGCTCCTCCTGTGTGACTGAGCTCCTCACCCTATCTCTAAGGAAGCGCCCGGCCACTCGGCCTCTTGTATCCGTAATCTTGTTCTTTCAGTCATTAACCAAAGCTCATGACCGTAGGTGAGGGGAGGAACGTAGATTGAGCGGTAAATCATTCATCCTATAACAGTAAAATGTTGCCAGTGGAGAGTTGGGGATGGGCAGGAAAGAGCTATCACACTGAATCACAATAGGTCAGGTGTGTGATAAACATTTATGATGACCAGTTACTTAATTTTTGCGTGTGGTCTTTCCTGCACCTCAAGGATCATCATATAATGTAAAGTCATGGGCAGAAGCACAGCCTAAAAACTAAATATTATATTATAAACCCACGCCCCCTTTTGACCAACCACCACAGCTTGAACTTGACCCTAACCCCTGACTCTACACTAAGCCTAACCTCCTAACCCGACCTTAATCCCTAACCCTTGCCCAAAACCTACACTAACCCATAACTGTGAACCTGACCCTAATCTTAATCCTAAACCTGACCCGGAATTTGAACATTAGAACAGCATAGAGAGTTTCTGTTATTGGCTAAATATAGCATTGGTATCAGTGACGTTTTTGATCGAGATGCCAAAATGGAACATTGTGTAAAATTTCAGAAATGTTTTTATTTTATTTTTCTTGCCATAGTAACTTGTACTTAGTCTTCCCCTTCCAAAAATACATGCGATCCATAGAGTCGTGTTGTAAAAGAGCAGAAAGATAAACAGGAGGCGGGAGGTCATTTCCTGGTGTCAGACACAGATCAGCTGTGAACCACACGAACACAAATATTGGTTTATGAGGCGCATTATTAAACTTCTACAACAGAAAGTGACATTAGTAAGAAGAACGAAAGCTTTTTCTTTATATGTTGGTTCCTGAGCTGTTTTTTTCCTTATTGTATTAATCAAATAAAGTAATCAGAGTAGTAACTAGATTATTTATAGAAAGAGTAAACAGTAATCAGATTCATTTTGCAAACTTTATATATGACCAGATTTGTTCTATTGCAATAAGGACTTAAAGGTTGTATAGAGGATTTTTTAAGGTAAGTGAAACACAGCGACAGTCCTTTTTCAAATGTTGCGCATGTGTGACACCACCTTCCCTCAGTAGAAACACCTCCTCCCGCCTCTTTACTCTAGAAATCACGCGTATTTACATCCAGTGCGCGTTCAGAATTACTGTTGAAGTGACCTGTCTAGAAATAATTTAGCGACCGACGCGTCTTTAGGTTTTAGACTCTTCGTCGGCTTCATTCGCGCCGTCGCTGGAAGGAATCTCCAAGAATCACCTCAGTTTGTCTTTGCTCTTTTTCCACTTCTCTTCTTCTTTCAGCGACCTCAAAAACTGACTTTCTTTGGCGGCGAACTGGTCGTGGATTCTCGTCCGCCATCGCAACAAACTTTGTGCGATTTGTGAGGAAGCCTCTAAGAACCGCTGCATAAACCACGTAATCCCCGCACGCCGACGAGTTAGTTACACTAGAAACGTAGGGAGTTTGATTGACGACCTAACAGCCAATAGATAAAGAGGCAGCCTCGTTTTCTATTGGCTGATGTTTATCTGGCCTCACTACATCCACAGTTGATAGATTTTTTTTGTTTTTTTTGTTTTTTTTGGGGGTCATCGTAATTACAAGGCTGCTGCGTCTCTGTAATGGTATTTTAAACTTTTGATGACAATTTGAAACAAACAAAAATCCTCCATACAACCTTTAAACCTGGCCTTATTTACTAACAGAAATGGTTCAAACATTAGCAAGAAGTGGATTTTTATTTGTGAAAACTGGCTTCCCAATATTTCCGTGTTTCACCTTTTTAGATGCTTTCAATGCAAGACAATACAGTATTACTCAAATATCCCTGAACCACTCAAAATAGACCTCTGAGTGAGCTGAAGTGTGGTGAAAACAATTCTATTATTATGATTAAAAGCTTCTAAAAGCAAATTCCCCTTCAAATCCTCAAACTCCGTGAAGAACAAAGCCACTGTATTCCATTTTGTTGAGAATAGAACTTTGTTTACAATGAAAGTCACGCTCGCATTTCCAAATATGGATTCCAGATTAGCCGTTATAACTGTGAGCTTCTACTGGCTTCATTTGGCTGCAACGTGAATGTAATGAGTGACGTCGTACACAGTTTAAGGTCTGATTGTATCTATTATGCAAAGTTTTAGCCCTTGTTTATGTATCAGTTATGAAATTACATCTTTATATAGATTGTCTGCTGCACGTTTTCAATCAGAAAGTAAAATAATAAACTTCAACACATTTGAAAAACTTGTAAAATAGTCAAATGTAACTGTGTTTGAGTAGAGTGGCCGAAAATTGACCTGAAGAGTAGCACTGCTTCAAACAAATATTACCGCTAAGTACAAAGTAATGGTCCAAGAAATTAAGTGAGTAAGTGTAAAAAAGTAATTGAAGAAATATTATTTCTACTTGCTGAGAATATAAGACTACTGTTATCTTGGCTCGAGCTCTGAGGAGTGAAACTATTAATCAGAAGAGATTGGGTCGGCCAAGAATACACTTCTCCAATACTTCACCAAGATGTGAGTTTGAACACCTGTTTTATTCACATCCCTAAATCCAGGTGGATCAAAACTAAACATGGCTGCTCATGAAGAGAGAGAAAAAAAAGTTGAGAATATTGTGGATTTGTGCAGAATCAATGAGCATGAGTTTCTCAGGTGTCACTGAAATAAACAAATGCAGTTGGATGGTTCTGTTTGAGTTTGGCCTGAGCTGTAGAGGAGGAACTGATGACCAAACTGAGAGATCTTCTGTACAGAGGGAACAAACCGTCTGCATCACAGGTAAAAGAACAGTAGCTGCTAATGTTGAAGTTTGTGTGAAAACCACTTTTACAACACGTAAACATAAGTCTGGAACATAGACTGCGTTCAGACTGCAGGGCTTAATGCTCAATTCAGATTTTTTTGTGAGGTCATTTACATTTCCAATTAAATGTGACTTATATGTGACTCCAGTGTGAACATTAAACGCCCCAAAAGTGTTCCGCATGTGCACTGGAGGACACGACGACGTGCAGCCATGACGTTTTGTGGGCAGTGGCAGCAACGTCCGTAGAAAGGACCGTGTGGGTGCGGAGTAGAGGTCTGCGCGGGACAGAATTTTCAGTCCTGCTCCCGCAAACAATTGTAATTTTCAGTCCTGCTCCTACCTGCATCTGCGATATTTTGCCCCACTCCCGCTCTGAAATGGGGACGTTCTCTTTCTTGAGCTCTATCGAACACGGAGAAGCGGAATTGGAATTGGAAAAGGAATTGTCTAAAATGTGCGCAAGATTAGACCACATACACAAATTTAGGCTTTTTAAAATGTTTTTTATTAATGCCAAATAAAATATCCAGCACAAATGATGTATGACAGGCATACATTGGTAATTTGTATATTTTACACTCATATTTAGTTTGCCGAACTGCAGTTTATTGTCACACCTGCCTGCTCCCACGTTGTGTAGTTATGCTCCACCTGCACTTGCAATGAGCTTTCAAATTGTGTCCCGCGCTGCACTGTTTTGCGTCGGGTCCCGGGAACGCAGGGGCTCTAGTGCAGAGTCGCAGCCAAGATTGATGGGATTGGAGAGCCTCTGTCCTGTCTGTATCATATCAGTCGATCGTACCATTACTTCTGTACCACAAAATGTTAAATTTAAGCGACTTCAGTGACACAGAAAACATCGTGTCTGGATTCAGAAAGGCCGGAATAATTCTGACTGGAACTGATGCTGAGTCTGACGACAGCGACACAGGAGTTGCTCAGAAGTGACACCGAGGATGAAGAATTTATGCTATAGTTAATAATTATCTGAAGTAGGGATGTTCCGATCACATTTTTGCCCCCGAGTCCTGAGTCATTTGATTTTGAGTATGTGCCGATACCGAGTCCCGATCTGATACTTCTATAAAACATTATAAAATGAACTAAGAGGACTAAACAGGAACCAGACCAGAATCAGATCAGACCTGAGACTCGACTCTGCACAATCTACAGTTTGTATATTTGATATTATATGTTTGCTTGTGCATTACATTTGAAACATTTAGGCTCGTCTATGAAATCCAAATAAAACAAAATCTTACCAAATAAAAACAAGATGATAAAAGCCCCACAGCCTCTCTCCCCTGCACCACCACCACATCCACAATCCCAGAGTCCTACTGCGCGCACCGCAGTAGGACCCATGTCGGTCTCACTGCTCAAAAGATTTTTTTTTTTTTTTCAGAACTGCCAAAAGCACGAGCTCCGCTGTGCCACATGCAAACAAACAGCGCCATGCGATGACGCCACCGCATTGAAGTACGTATATTATTTATCTGATACCTGAACAGAACATAGCGTCCGAGTCACGTGATCGGCCCTGATTTCCGATCACATGATTGGATCGGGACAACCCTAAACTGCAGAACTGTTCATATGTGACGTTAACAGTCTGTTGTTCTCTGTTCTATTGTTATTACTAGAACTTGCCTTTCAAGATGAAATGTTGGTTCCTGGTCTCTGATTTTATAAAATAAATTTCCCCCAAAAAGTCCAACTTATATATGTTTTTTCTTCTTTATTACACATTTTTTGACCGGTGTGACTTACACTCCGGAGCGACTTATAGTCCGATATAATGATCCAAGTGTCTGTAAATGGACTTTAAAAACATCGAGGAGCATTTGTAGATTCCCATCAGATGACTTCACGCTGCAATAACAAGCACATTATAGCCATGGACTTTCCTCCGCGATCGGAGCGCCCCCCCCCTCGCCCGGATCCTCCCTGCTCACACATCCATATAAGTCCAGCGCTTTGGCAGATCCTGAGCGTTCCCATGGGAAGAGCGCGGAGAAGGAATGAGGTTAAACACAGACTGGGAAACCCCTGTCAAAATGAAGAGTGGACACTATGTTACAGATTTTTATTTTCTACAGCGCGTCATGGATGTGTGTGCGCCGCTACTGGACAACCTCAATCACTCAGTCATCAATCAATCATCTGCCTTATCTTATCTACGCAGAGTTTTTCTTTGTCAGATCACATGAACGCTGAGTGTAAACGTTCACGGGAGCTTATCTGCATGCATGTCTGTGGCGGAATGTTCAGCGGTTGCCATAGTGACGCAACGCACACATTAGTAAACAACAGAGGGATCGTCAGACGCTTTTCTCCATGGAGATGTTGTTGCTTTGTCTGGAATGGTTCACCGTGTGGTATTAAACGTTTCTATCTGTGTGGAGACCAAACCAGGCCGAGTTAAAGGTCAGATCTGTGGAGAGGCGACACCGCTCACAGTCAGAATGATGTTTTTTCAAGGTATTTTTGAGCTTTCTAGGTATTTTTGAGCTATAAAACCACCTGTAACTGTAAGTGTAAGATTGAAAAATTGTAAATGTTTTAAGTTTAATTCCAAGCAGAGTAGTAGTATTAGTATTAGTAGTAGTAGTAGTAGTAGTAGTAGTAATTTATTCAGTCATTTTGCAGCACTACACAACAAAACAAAGACTACAAAAGTCTTTAGTCTTAAGTAAAAGGCCAAACCCTATTCAACAATGATAGAATTCCAAGAAAGAAAAGCAGCGTGTGAACAACAAGTTTGCATTTACAGTTTCACTTACGACTTACTGTGTTTATAAGGCCCCGTCCACACTAGTACGTATTTGAGTTGTTTTCGTTGTGGGTGTAGTGTTTGTTCACACTAATCTGATGGAAAACGGCTCCAGAGACGGAACGATCTGGTGTCGCCAGCTCCCACGAATTCAGATCTGATCCGGCACCGTGTGGACGCCTGAAAACGCTGATACGCTGATATAGGATGAAGTAATTCACCGTCAAAACACTAAGAGGCTAGAATATATGTCCATCCATATGTACGACCTGCAGACGTATAATCTCTGAAAAGTTTAACATGAACCATCTCCAATGCGACAGAAGCACAGAACAGACTCACCATCAGCAGAACACCCCTCTGTCACAGAAAGAACACTCATATTCCACTGAGTCGTGTCCTTTAGTCCGACAGAAGCTGAACCGCATCGGCGCACAATAGCGAGCTGTTTTTTGAGCGCTTAGTTTATGCAAATTAGCCATGTGATTTTAAGTTTTGTTTCTGTAAAACGTAAACAAATATGCTCAAATCTGTGTGAACAGGGAAGGACTGCGGACACAGAAACGAGTCAGTCCACACTCTGAGCCGCCGTGCTCGTCTTAAAATCCAGTGTTACGCCATTTAACAACTGAACCTCTTCCACAAAAAAACTGTTTTGTCTCCCTCGACTCAAAATCAGCTGCTGCAACTTCAGACTTCCTTGTTTTTACCGTTCACGTGACGTTGGGACATCGTGATGACGCGACACCAGCCTGTCACGTGACCAGCGTTTCAGGTGGTTTTGTGTTACCGTGTGGACAGGGAACATTTTGATTGCAGATACAGAAACAACGTGTCTGGACGCAGATCATTTCCGATAAGCTGATACGGTGATATACGGATTCGTTTTAGTGTAAACGGGGTCCAAGTTATAGGTCTAAAGGTCAGATCTGTGGAGAGGCGACCCTGCTCACAGTCAGAATGTCTGTTTTTCAAGGTATTTTTGAGCTATAAAACCACCTGTAATTGAACAAATGTAAAGTGGAGCTGTTTAATGTTTTAAGTTTAATTCCATGCAGCGTAGTAGTAGTAGTTTATTCGGTCATTTTGCAGCACTACAAAACAAAACAAAACAAAACATAGACTATTAAAGGAAGGTCTGAAGTAAAAATTACCTAACGCCAAACCCATTAAACAATGACAGAATTTCAAGAAAGAAAAGCAGCGTGTGAACAAGTTTGCATTTATATATATATAGTAAGTTGTACGTTAAACTATAAGAGACAAAATGTTAATTAAAACAAACTAAATTTAATGCATAATTCATTCATTCCAGAGCTCTACGTCTTTCTAAACGTAACGCTTTATACTCTTTTTTTCTTGAAGGCTTCTACAGTGTTAGACTTTTTTAAATCATCACTCAGATTGTTCCATAAACGAACCCCTTGAACAGAAATACAATAACTTTTATGGTCGTATAAACTAATAATAATGTTAACAAAGGCACAAAAGTTTATTGTTTATGATTTTACAAAATAAACCACAATGAGAAAGAAAAAATGTAAGGATTTTTTTTGTGTTCGTTTATGATTGTACAAACTAATAATAATAATAAAGAAGGCACAAAATGTATCATTTATGATCGTATCAAAATAAAAGGTAATGTTAAAGAAGATGATATGACGGACTCCCAAACAAAAAGTCCTGTTTAGGTGTTTTCAACAAACAAAGGTGAAAATCAAGCACAGGGTGACCACATTTTCTAAATTCAAAACTAGGACAGACCCAGTTTAGGATGGTAGTATGAATAAAACTGTGAAAAGAGTCCACACATGTCTATGCACAGACACACCATACAAATAATCCATCCACATATTAGCCACATCGTTGTACAAGCCACAGGGTTCAAAGTGTGAGAAAAAAAAGTAGAGGCTTATAGTCTGAAATTTACGGTACATTTTGGGTATTTAATTTAGGCCGAAATGTCCTTTTTAGACCAAAAATTAAGTTTTTTTGTAACAGAGCAAGGATGAACAACAACATTCCTAAGCAGTTGGCTGTGTATTCTGTGTTCTGATTGGCTCAACCTGATAAAACCTGTTTTTGCTCATAAAAGTTTAACACCGAACTGAAATTTGGATATAGTGTACCGTAGACACCCAGGAACAAAAATATATGAATAACTAAATTTGGACCAAAATGTTAGACAGAACTTTCTAATTCTAAGGAGACAACTTCCAATTTCACCATGTTTAAACCCTTCTGATGACCACACCGTTCCACTCATCGTCTGACCCACCGCTGTTTAACTGGAATAACGTGTTCCCAGTAACTTCAAATATTGTGTAAACTTAAAAGTACAGCGATATGTCTCAATGTACTGCAAAAGTCAAGTGTTTTAGTGTGAGACCTTTTCGAGAGGGCCGGTGGAAACACGGACTCACAGCTGTGTACGTTCAGTGCATTTGTCTACGTTAAACCTAAACTATGTTCTTTATGAGCGATGCTGGGGGGACAGGACGATGCACAGCTGGACTAAAATAGACGACTCTCCAGTTGAAGTTTCCATGTTGTTTTTAAATAGACTTTTTAGACACTTTTACATTGGTATTTTTTTTACAACTTTTGCCTGTGATCCAATTCATAATACATACTTCTCTAATACTTTACAGAGATGTGAGTTTGGTGATCGGTGAAGCTCCTCGAGTTCAGATAGGCATGATTGACAGGTGGATTAGCCAATCAGGGGCATATATGTACCGCCTGTATTAAAACAAATGTGGCTGCTTATGAGGAAAAAAGAAAAGGAAAAAAAATACCACAGGAGACTGAACAGGAAGACATATTTCTAAAGATTCAGAGTGAAGCACTAAATTGTTCATCTGAGGTGAGAGAAATGTGATTTTTTTATCTGTAAATGATCAGTGACTAGGGCTGCGTTCAGACTGCAGCCTGAAGTGACCCAAATCCGATTTTTTTGGCCTCTATGTTCCTGTATCTGATCTTTTAATGACAGTCAAATGCGACCCAGGACACTTGGATATGTGCTCCTGAAACCGATACATATCTGATCTTTTGACATGTGACTTCAGTCTGAACGGACCAAATCCACCTACACGTTATCAACAAGCCACAAACGTCACTATTCTGCGCTGAAGTAGGAGAAAATTGTTAACGAACTCCGTGTCACTGAAGTGAAGCACATCACCACTCACCACTCTTGGCTCCGTCTCCACATCCACACGTTCCTTTCAACGGACGTCGCTGCCGCTGCCCCACAAAACACCACGACCAAAAACCTCGTCCTTCTCCTTCTCAATCTCCTCCTTAAAACAAGTAAGTTGTTCATGTTCTGGCTCCGGTACGAGAGGAACATTAAAATCTCCAGGTGCTCGATGCTGCGTCCATGTTTGGACAACTTCCGTAAACACAGAGCACGCTCGCTGCGGTTGACGTCGTCGTGTCTCCAGTGCACATGCGGGACACTTTCGGGCCATTTACTGTTCATACTGGAGTCACATACAAGTCACATTTAATTGGAAATGTGAACGACCTCGAAAAAACATCGGATTTCACAAAAAAATCTGAATTGAGCGTTAAGCCCTGCAGTCTGAACGTAGTCTAAGCGTCTTCATTTCACAGGATTCACTGAAATAAACAAATTTGATTGGGCGGCCGTGTTTGAGCCTTTCTTGAGATGCAACAGAGGCCAGACCAGACTGATATTCAGTGTCCACAATCAAAGCCAAAACCGCCTGAAACGCTAGTCACATGACTAGGCTGGCATCACATCTTCACGGATGTCTAAAGATGCAGAAGCTGATTTTGAACCGAGGAAGACGGCAAGTGTGAAAACGTTCTTTTCGTGGACCATGTACTAGTAAGTAGTTCTAGCTACGCTGTTTCCCATTTGTCTATGGTCTGTTTATGTGTGCCGGATCAGATGAATTGGTGGGAGCTGGTTTTCAAATGGATTAGTGTGGACGAAAAATTAAAACGACTCAAATACGTACTAGTGTGGATGGGGCTTAAAGCTATAGCAGTTAGTCTTCAACTTCATCACCATGGTAACAGCGACAGCGTTCAAAAGAAACAGAAAAAGCACACCAAAATTCTTATAGACGTGCATATGCAAGGAGCAGATAGACAAAAGTGAAAAAAACGCATAACACAGTCAGATGGCCGATGTAAAAAAGCTTTTTTATTTTCAAAATAACGTTTCAGCAAAAAAAAGAAAAAGCCTTCATCGGATATTTTTCTTGCTTTGGACCACAACACACAAAATGGTTGCCAGCCCAGCACCACCAGCAGAACACCCCTGTGTCACAGAAAGAACACTCATATTCCACTGAGTCGTGTCCATTAGTCCGACAGAAGCTGAACCACATCAGCGACACAATATCAAGCTGTTTTTCTGAGCGCTTAGGTTATGCAAATGAGCCATGTGGTTTTATGTTTTGTTTCTGTAAAACGTAAACAAATATGCTCAAATCTGTGTGGATAGGGAAGACTTGCGGACACAGAAACGAGTCAGTCCACACTCGGAGCCGCCATGCTCATCTTAAAATCCAGTGGTCCATTAAAAGAAGGTGTTTTTATACTTGTCATGTTCCTCGGCTCAAAATCAGCTGCTGCAACTTCAGACTTCTTTGTTTTTACTGCTCACGTGACCAGCATTTCAGGCAGTTTTGTGTTACCGTGTGGACAGGGAACGTTTTGACTGCAGATACAGAAACGACGTGTCTGATAACGGTGATACACAAATTCGTTTTACTGTAAACAGGGTCCAAGTTAAAGGCCTAAAGGTCAGATCTGTGGAGAGGCGACGCCGCTCACAGTCAGAATGACGGTTTTTCAAGGTATTTTTGAGCTCTAAAACCACCTGTATCTAATTTTTGAGCTCTAAAACCAAATCTAACGGATACAGAAATGACATGTCTGGACGCCCATATACCCCTTCAATGAATGGGAGGTCCCAAAGTGACAGCGTTACCATGGTGCTTCCAAGGACCCCTGAGCTACCTATAAATGCCTGATCTAAATAAACTGATCTACTGAGGATTTGCCGTTTGGCGTGGCAGTCACCTGATTTAATGTTTTGGTGGCCATACTGCAGGTCAAGACTGGGGTTGATCTGGATGGTTTTATTCAGTTACAGTATAATCATGATGAGTTTAAACAGCACAAACGACATAAAACTGTTTGAAATCGCCAGCTCGTTACATCAGCCGTCATTAGAAATGTATAAAGCTAAAGTCGTCCTCCTGGGTTATGGAATAGATCCCGATCAAATTCCGATGGAGCTTTGTTAGTTTAATCAACACTCGCTCTGTGCTCGACCTTTAGTATCTGTTTTTTCATGTTAGATCTCCTTTCATAGGAAATAAGCGAATGTTTTGCTTTGTCTTTCACTGGTGATGGGCTGTACGTGAATAATGATGGGGAATAATCTGGTGAAAGTGGGTTATTATTCTTCATACCTACGAGAAAAAAAATACTTTTGGTATCTACAGTGTTGGGAAGGTGACTTTTAAAATGTATTCCCCTACAGATTACAGATTACACACCCCAAAATGTAGTTTGTAACATAATCTATTGAATTACTTTAAGTGAGTAATGTAATCTGAATACTCTGGATTACTTGATTTGCTGTAGAGAAGCAAAGACTCGGATACTTAATCGTATTAAAAATATTATAGATAGAAGAGGAGGAGACACGTCCGTGCAGCATGGTTTAGTTCTGTTAAATCCTGTAAAATCCTGTTTTAGTCCTGGTTTATTCCTAGTTTAGACCTGGTTTTAGTCCTGGTTTAGATCTAGTTTAGACCTGGTTTAGACTTGGTTTTAGTCCTGGTTTAGACCTGGTTTTAGTCCTGTTTTAGTCCTGGTTTAGACCTGGTTTAGATCTAGTTTAGACCTGGTTTTAGTTCTGGTTTAGATCTAGATTAGACCTGGTTTTAGTTCTGGTTTAGTCTTGGTTTAGACCTGGTTTAATGCTGGTTTAGACTTGGTTTTAGTCCTGGTTTAGATTTGGTTTTAGTCCTGGTTTAGATCTAGTTTAGACCTGGTTTTAGTCCTGGTTTTAGTCCTGGTTTAGTTTCCAGCAATGAGTCGAATTACCGAAAAAATAAATAAATAAATAAATAAAAATAATGTGAAAAAAGAAAAATCCCGCTGTGTAATCCATTTATTTCAACAAAGTAACTGTAATCCTAATTACCACTCACTGAAACAGTAACTGTAACTGAATACAGTTACTCATCATTTGTACTCTGATTACATAACTCCGGTACATGTAATCTGTTACTCCCCAACACTGGGTATCTGTCATTTAATTTACGGTAAATCCCTTCTTCGTTTGTTTGGAGCTGGTCCCTCACCAGAAATGAAATGTTGACGCACAGACGATTGTTCTCAGTGGCTCCATCCCTCTCTTCTTTGTCAGGATCTGATAGAAAGATGCTTCGACCTCCTTCTTTAGCAGATTGACTCCGGGCAGAACATCCAAAAGCAACGCAGGTCAAAACTATTGTTATTCAATTCAAATTTGATCACACACAAATACTACTCGTTGGTCCAGGTGGATAGTTTGACCTCCAATCTGGCGGCATAAACACCAGGTCACGTGGTTTTGTGACGTACACGCAAAACCTTAATAATTGTTACTGAACCTAACAAACTTTTTAACTGGGAAATTTTGAAGTAGAGATTGACAATTCCTGAAATCGTCTAATTGTGTCTAGTGAATGGAGCCCTTCCTGCATTACCTCATGACTTCGTAAATGTAAATAGTGTTTGAGAGAAGAAGAACTCATCCTCGTGAGTTAAACATGTGTGAATGAAACTAAACACAACTCGAGACGTTTGTGGTGAGCAAAAAATAGCATAACATAGATCAGAAAATTACATAATACGGCCCCGTTGAGATATAAATAACACTTCTACTGTCTGACATCTAACAATAATAAGACCAAATTTGAACTTCTAAATAAATTCACTGGACACGAGCTTTAATATTTCACTTCAGTTCATTTTATTGCGTGCAGTCCGGCTGCCTCAGTCACTCACATACACATACAGTGTACTTTCAGTAAACAGTGTCTTTTCATGTGCATATTTACACTACAAACATGTCCATACAAAACAACCGCGCGCTTGTCCAAAACCAAAACACACTCATACAAAGGTGAAGTTAAATACATTCACTCGCTATCGGTGGTCGGCTCACGGGCACAAAAAAAATGGACAGTGTCGTTGAATAGCAAAAGGCTGTGTACAAAATGTTGCAAAAGAAAATTCAACAATAAATATTTAAATTACAAATACGGTTCAGACGTCTTGAAAATGGTAAGAAAGATGTTTTTTTTTAGTACAAATCTGTAAATTTGATCTGAATTCATATTTTTCGGACTATAAGACGCACTTTTTTTCATGGTTTGGGTGTTTCCTGTGAGAGTTTGTTTTCATACTTGACAGAAAACAAACTCTTGGTCTGTAAAAAGAACCTGATAACATAAAATATCGGAAGACCAAATGAATCTTATTGGACTGACTAGGCTTGTGTGTTAGTATCTGCTACTCCTTTACCACTGTCACTTCGCTCTACTGCGCATGTCTGCTGCAGAAAGAGCCTCTGTCCTGCTGCAAGTGGCGAAATATGCAGCCGAAAACTGTAATCGAGCAGCAGAAAAAAAGTTTGGAGTGAGCGAGAAACTTGTGAGGGACTGGCGAAAGGCGAGGATGGAGAACGCAGAGAGGATGCACCATGAAACTTTCCTGAAGTCGCTGGATGAATCGACAAAGTCTGGACTTCAGTGACACCGAAACCATCCTGTCGGGATTCAGAAAGTCCGGAATAATTCTAACTGGAACTGACGCTGAGTCTGACGACAGCGACACAGAAGAGGACTGTCTTATTAGCTATTTTTCTGTTTGCAAATTTTAGTAATTTTTATGTTTTTGATGGACTTGTTTATTTATTTACCAAATTTTTTTGGACTAGTCACACTTTTTTCATGGTTTGTATGGCATGTTTCCTGCGACTTATACTCTGGTGCAACTTATATATTAACATTTTCACACTGACAGACGCGAGAGGCTCTAGTCATATGTGTGTGAATCTACTGCTCTTGTTCTTCCTGTACCAGTGTCACTTGGCTCTACTGCGCATGTCTGCTACAGAAAGAGCCTCTGTCCTGTCTGTATCACGTCAGTCGATCGCACCATTACTTCTGTACCACTGAACAATTTAACATTTAAGTGATTTCAGTGACAGTGAAACCATCCTGTCGGGATTCAGAAAGGCCGGAATAATTCTAACTGGAACTGACGCTGAGTCTGACGACAGCGACACAGAAGAGGAAGCGTCGCTCTGTTTACCTCTGGAGGTCGAGGAGTTGTTCAGAAGTGACACCGAGGATGAAGAATTGAATGGATTTAGTGATTTGGAGTGAGATGGAGAGTTTGTTAAACTTGTTCTGTTCTATGGTTTATGTTATAGTTTATCTGAAGAACTGTTCATATGTGACGTTAACAGTCTGTTGTTCTCTGTTCTATTGTTTTTACTAGAAATTGACTTTCAGTATAAAACAAATTTCCCCCAAAAAGTGCGACTTATATTTGCTTTTTTATTTCTTCATTACGCATTTTTTGGCTGGTGCGACTTACAGTCCGAAAAATACAGTAGATAGTTTACAGATTTGTTTTTCTGTTGTGGCCATATTGATCCTGATTTCAGTAGTTTTGACTCGTTCAGATTTGGGAGAATACTAAACGATGGGGTAAAACAATTGTGGTTACCCAGTTTGTAAATCAGTTTTCAGAAATGTCTTCAAACCAGTGAAATATTCCGTGCACTTACGCGACTTAATCTGACAAGTCAAAACTACTCAAGTGCAGTTTCAGATTCTGAACTCAACTCATAAAACAGCGAGACTTGATGCTCCATTTTCGACGGAGAAAGTCCACCGGATGCGCTGTTGTTCTCTGCTCCAGGCAGGTCACACCGGGGACGGGACGAGGACGGGTCAAACGCAGAGGACACGATCTAAACCAAACTCCGCCAAAGCTCTCGTCTGCGCTGAGACTTCCCTCGCGCTTCAGGCAAGATCCGTGCAACACCGACTCAAGTTTACTCTCGAGGCGCAAAGTCCCGTGGTCATCAAGCCCGCTCCAGTAAACAAACGTGCCTGGTGTCAGTCCTAGTTCTTGGACTTCGTCACGGTCCAGTTCTTGGGCAAGGTCCTGGACTTGGACTCGGCCTTGATGCGTTTGGGCTCTCCCGTCGCCGTGGAGCACAAGTCTCTGTAAAAGTCGGACTGGAGAAAGCGCGGGTAGGCGTTGTTCTCCATCAGGCTGTAGACTTTCCACTGGGCCTGGAGGAAGAGCGTGGGGCCGGGGTTGTCCAGGCCGGCCGTGATGGCGTTTCTGGTCTGGTAGTCCAGGTTTATCTGAGGAGGAGAAGGAACCAAATGCATTTTAGTTTAAAAATACAACATCTACTTCTCTAATTGCAAGATATATATTGCTATTATATTGGAAATCTGACAAATATCCTTCTTAAATATACATTAATTGGACATTTAGATAGATTTTTCCAGGTATGGCAATGCTTTATTTTTTATTTTTCTAATTTGCAGGTGTTGCCAGTTTGAATTTGCCAATATCTACCTGTTGTAATTGTAATTTTAACCTGTTGTATTGGTAATTTGGAGTATTTTTAATTTTACTGGAGGTGCTATGTATCCAAATATTTGAAAAAAAAATATATATATACAAAATCTAAAATCTATTTGCTAATCTAATAAGAGTAGAGAGGGGTAAGACTTCTTTTGGTCACCTCAAGTCCGAGTCAAGTCCCAAGTCACATACAGGCAAGTCCAAGTCGAGTCTCGAGTCACTGGCTCATAAGTCCAAGTCAAGTCCAAGTCGTCTGCTTTGAGCTTCAGGTCATTTCAAGTCTTTAAACCTAAATACCAAATATAGCTTAGATTTTTGCAATTTATACGACTTTTAAACTAAATTGTACTTAAAAAAAAACAGTATTTATATTTATATAAAATTTGTAGAAATTAATTTAGTTAATTTTTCCTTTTTAAATGTCTTGACAAGATCATTGTGTGAATCATTTTGGTCAGAATAAAAAGAATTCAGATTTAAAAGTCCTTCTCAGGTCACAGGCCTCAAGTCCGAGTCAAGTCCCAAGTCACTGACCTTCAAGTCCAAGTCAAGTCCCAAATTAATCCCAATTAAACTAGCCAAAAAATATAGTAAAAATAATAGAAAAATGAATTAATAAAAATATAATAATAATAATAATAATAATAATAATAATAATAATAATAATAATAATAATAATAATAATAATAATAAAAATATAATAAATATATTTTCTTGTGGTTGTATTTGATAGCAGCAGACAGATGCATGCAAATTTGTCACACATTAACACTGAGCAGATTTAAATATCTAAAACTAAACTCAACTCCCAAGATTCCCAAAAAGTCTTTGTCAGTTTTATCAAGTCAAGTCTCAAGTCCTAAAAATAGTGACTCAAGTCTGACTCGAGCCCAAGTCACGCCTTGCAAGTCCCCACCTGTTGTGAGCTTTCCTGCACTATCGCAATAAATACGTGAGGTTCATTCTGTGAACATAAAGTACTGTGAGATTACTACTATGACTATTACTACCTTTACTACTGTTACTGGAACCGCTACTGCAACTATTACCACATACTACGTACACACTTGTGCAACAGGATCACGTGAAGTAACAGGTCACGTTTTGATTCACACTCCCCCTGTTAAATTCTTCAGACGTGTTGAGACATTTTGGATGCGTCCCTCACCTCTTTGGGCGCCTCGCAGCACACGTACTCCTCGTAGATGCTGTTGGCTCGTGCCTTCAGGTGCTTCATGGAGCTCAGGGCCTGGTACTCCTCACACTTGGACCAAAACTCGATGTTCTCCTCGCAGAACTCCGACTTCATGAAGATGAAAAACGCAGCTTTGCCGTCTGGAAAACGCAAATGCAAGACTAGATTAGATTAGATTTTACACGCAGAGTTTTTATACTATTTGTACTTCATAAGTTGTGTTTGTGGTGTTCTGGAAATCCGCAACTGTCTCATTTATTTTATTTTATTTTATAATTTCAAATAGTCAATGATCAGCCTGCAGCTTTTTGAGAAGTCCTTTGTCAGTCTGTTTAAATAAATAAAAAATAATAATAAAATTGACTTTGAAAGACTAAAAAGACTAAATGTGATAGATTTGTTGTTGTTGTTTTTCTATTAAGTTGTGTTGAATTCTTTTTTTTGTTTGTTTGTTTCAGCTGAAGTTTATTTTGAAAATCCACATGCACTTGTTTAGAAATGGTTAAATTGGAAAGAAAATTGAAAGAAATCAACTGGAAATCCACAAAAATCCATGTATCGTTCGTTCATTTGCTTTTCATAATAAAACCAAAAATAAGAAAACGAAAAAACAACTGTTTTCTTCATTATTTGACTCCAAAATCAAAATTTAAAAATGGATAATGATTTTTTTTTTCCTTTTTTCGATTTTGTGTTTATATATGAATAATGGAAAAAAATTGATGACCATTTCCTGTTTCTGTGACTTAAACTGTGATGCCGGACTGAACCAGGACTGATGCCGGACTGAACCAGGACTGAACCAGGACTAAAACAGTCAGGTCATCAGGACTGAGCCCGGGACCAGACTGGGACTGAGACCAGGACCTAGACCGGGACTGAGACTGGGCCCAGACCGGGACTGAGACCAGGACTGGCCCCAGAATCATTATCTGTTATCTGTTTTGGTTTTGGACATTTCTATTTTGGATGTTTCTTTCAAAAACAAATAAGTAAATCTCTCATAGACCTTCCATCTGAAACCCTGACGTCACCAAAGTCTCGAAGGTGAAGACAATTTATTGTTTAACGTTAATTAACAGCACTTCCTTTGTTTGCATAGAAACACGTCCGGCTGTTCTGATTGGTCGCACGGACGTGAACGGGGTGAAAAGAGGTGAAAAGAGGTTGAGGGTTCTTACATTTATGAGAGAGGAGGTGGTCAAGTGACTGGCCCCAGTGCTGCAGGTCGTCAGTGCTTGGCCTAAAGGCACAATGGACAAAAGAGACATTATAATTAGACCAGAGAAACCAATTTGAAAAGGACGTTTGAACTGATTAGGAAAGTTTGTTATGATGTGGTGACGGCTTAAAGATGTTTAGTGTGCGCCAGTCTTAAAATGCAAATTATAATTTAAATTCAAAATGTTAATCTGTAGATTTGTTAAATTGTATTAAAAATATAACTTGGGTTCATGTGTCTATAGTTTAATGCAATTGTAGTTTCAATTGTGTAAACTGTGGCGAACAAAAAATCTGAAAATTTTACTCCAAAAACAGATAATTTTGGTTAAGAATAATTAAAAAAATTTAAACTAGCCAAAAAATATTGTAAAAATAAGTGACAAAAAAAGAAAAAAAGAAATAAAAACTTCTAAAACTGAAATACAACTTATTTAGATAAAATTATTCAAACAACAAATACATTCTTGTAGTTTTAACTCTATCAATCAGTCAATCTAAATTTAAATTTTTGGGCTGTGCAATATTAAAATTTGAATTTCACTTTTCACGTTTTAATAATTTCAAATAGTCAATGATCAGCCGGCAAGTTTTTGAGAAGTCTTTAGTCAGTCTGTTTTTAAAAAAATCTGCAAATTATAATTCAAATTTCGAAATGTTAATCTTGATTTTTATTTTTTTTTTTTCGATTTGTTAAAGTTGATAAAAACATAACCCGGCTTCATGTGTCTATAGTTTATTCCAAATATAGTTTCAATAATAAATAAAAAATAAAAATAAAAATCTTGCTCCTAAAACAGATAATTTTGCTTTAAAAAAAAAAAAAAAAAAAAAAAAAAAAAAAAAAGCCAAAAATTATAGTAAAAATAATTGAAAAAAAAAATTAATAATAATAATAATAATAATAATAATAATAATAATAATAATAATAAATAATAAACACTTAAAAATATAAACTAATCAAACATATTTACCTGTAGGGTTTGTTTTTCATCAGATGTGTGTTTTTCTTCAGTAGTAACGTGATCCGGTTTTTCCAACTTTTCCTCCTGAAACGTCAATAAAACTTGGTTAGACTGTCACGCATCCGTCATTGAAGACAGACAAATAATCCTGGTCTTTTGTTCTTTAAATGCTGCTTTGTTTGGTGATGTAAGTCGCCTTATAAAAGCAGAACTCTGTACACGTTCGAAAACAATGGTTCACAGACGACTGCACAGGCCGATGACGTCTGAGAGGTGTGAGCACTTTGCAGAGTGAGCCTTTCAAAGTTTCAAAGAACTACCTCTCTTGTTCGATTTATTTAGTTAGTTAAATATTTACTTAAAAAGGATGTAACAGTAGAACCACACGGAAATGCTTTTGTCACTAATGGAATGTATTTTTATATGTACTTTTCCAAATTTTGCTCAAAGTTCTATGATTAAAACTAAATATTCAAACACTACAACACCATGCAGACTGTAGATATGCATTTTGTCATTTAAGCGTCTCAAAATTTTCATTTTTGGGCTGTGCAATATTAACATTTTAATTGCATTGTGTTTTAATAATTTCAAATAGTCAATGATCAGCCTGCAGAAGTCCTTAGTTAGTCTGTTTAAATTTAAAAAATTGACTAAAACGTGATCGATTTGCAAATTTTGTATCAAATTTTCTGTAAAATTGTGTTGAAATTATTATTATTTTGGTTTCAGCTGAAGTTTATTTTGAAAATCCACATGCACTTATTTAGAAATGATTAAACTGGATAGAAAGATGAGGTTAAGAATTAGTTTTGACCAGTTTGTCTGCACATATTCCTTAAAAGTACTATTAAACCTTCACAAAATTACAAAACACTGTTTACAAATTACAAAACATACAAAAACATTTTAATTTCACTGTGTTTTAATCAATTAAAATAGTCAATGATCAGCCTGCAGCTTTTTGAGAAGTCTGTTTAAATAAAAAAGTTGGACTAAACGGACTAAACGTGATAGATTTGTAAATTTTGTATCAAACTTTCTGTAAAATTGTGTTGAAATTGAAGTTTATTTTGAAAATCCACATGCACTGGTGTTTCGAAACGATTAAACTGGATAGAAAATTGAAATCAACGAAAAACCCTGCAGCTTTTTGCGAAGTCCTTAGTCAGTTTTAGTCAGTTTAAATAAATAAAAAAACTGCATGTGATAGATTTGTGAATTTTGTATCAAATTTTCTATTAAATTGTACTGAAATTTGTTTGTGTGTGTTTCAGCTGAAGTTTATTTTGAAAATCCACATGCACTGGTGTTTAGAAACGATTAAACTAGATAGAAAATTGAAATCAACGGAAAATAATTCCCAAGATCACCCAGTTTGTCTGCCAATACTCCTTAAAAGCACTATTAAACATTCACAAAATTGCAAAACACTAAAACATTTTAATTTGACAAGTAAAATTAACTTCTGTGCAGGTGTATTTCATTCAAAAACTGTGTCCGAAATGACCAAATTTGAAGTGCAATTGCGCAAAATTGCAAGCTGCTTTCGACTATCATTGCAACATCTTTAAAAAAACTAAATAAAAAATATAAAATTACACTTTCGCGCTTACCTAATGTTCTTCTTCTCTGTGTTAAACTCTGCCATGTGTTGGGTAAGTGCCATCGTGTTAGAGTCCAAACCCACTTCTCTCATGGTTTTCAAAAGTCTCTGTGTGTCAGTGTGTCCTCTGTCGTCCTTATAAAGCCAGAGGGGGCGGGGTTTAGAGTCAGAGCTGCGTGCTGATTGGCCGGTGTGACTCCAGTGTGTGTGTGCGTGCTGGTGGTGACGCACACACACGGGGAGGTTTTGCTGCAGACTCATCTTCTGCCGAACTGTCACCGTCTCATGAGCCGAGCTGTTTTCCATAATTTTCCAGCTCGGGCTAAAAATAAAAACAAAACAAACTCTGGGCCGAGGAAATATGAATGAAGTTTTCCATATTTTAAAGGCATGGAAATTACAGCACAGATATAAATGTTAAGGTTTTTGAAGGTCACTGCGATTAAAAAACTCAGGCGTTTAAGAACTAAATAACTAGAATAAAGTATAAATATATGCAGCACTCAGTTAAAAGTAGTAAAAAGTAAATTAAAAGTATTTAATTGCAACAGCAGTAGTAGAAGTAGTAATAATAACAGATGCACCAGCAATAGTAGCACTAGTAGTAGTAGAACAAAAGAAGTAGTAGTAGTAGTGATGATGGTAGTAGTAGTAGTAGTAGTAGTAGTAGTAGTAGTAGTAGTAGTAGTAGTAGTAGTAGTAGTAAATAGTAGGCTATAAGTAGTAGTAGCAGTAGTGGTAGTAGCAGTACCACTAGTAGTAGTAGTAGTAGTGGTGGTAGTAATACTGGTAGTAGTGGTAGTAATGGTAGTAGGAGTAGTAGTAGTAGCAATAGTAGTAGTAGTGTTAGTAGTGGTGGTAATAGTAGCAGTAGTGGTAGTAGTAGTAGTAGTAGTAGTAGTAGTAGTAGCAGTAGTGGTAGTAGCAGTAGTAGCAGTAGTAGTAGTAGTAGTAGTAGTAGTGGTAGTAGTAATACTGGTAGTAGTGGTAGTAATGGTAGTAGGA
This sequence comes from Boleophthalmus pectinirostris, assembly GCF_026225935.1. Taxonomy (NCBI): domain Eukaryota; kingdom Metazoa; phylum Chordata; class Actinopteri; order Gobiiformes; family Gobiidae; genus Boleophthalmus; species Boleophthalmus pectinirostris. The sequence goes on from NW_026571473.1 coordinate 36,262,507, forward strand.
GTAGTAGTAGTAGTAGCAATAGTAGTAGTAGTAGTAGTAATAGTAGGCTATAAGTAGTAGTAGCAGTAGTGGTAGTAGCAGTACCACTAGTAGTAGTAGTAGTAGTGGTGGTAGTAATAGTGGTAGTAGTGGTAGTAATGTAGTAGTAGGAAGTAGTAGTAGTAGCAATAGTAGTAGTAGTGTTAGTAGTGGTGGTAATAGTAGCAGTAGTGGTAGTAGTAGTAGCAGTATTAGTAGTAGTAGTAGTAGTAGTGGTAGTAGTAATACTGGTAGTAGTGGTAGTAATGGTAGTAGTAGTAGTAGTAGTAGCAGTAGTAGTAGTAGTAGTAGTAGTAGTAGTAAGTAGTAGTAGTAGTAGTAGTAGTAGTAGCAGTAATAAGTAGTGGAATATCAGTAGTAGTAGTAGTCCATAAGTAGTAGTAGCAGTAGTAATAGTAGTAGTAGAAGTAGTAGTAATAAGTAGTGGACTATAAGTAGAAGTAGCAGCAGCAGTAATAGTGCCAGTAGTAAGTAGTAGTAGTAAGTAGTAGTCTATTAGTAGTAGTAGCAACAGCAGTTATAGTAGTAGTAGTAAGTTGTAAACTATTAATATAAGTAATAGTAGTAGTAGTAGAATATCAGTTGTAGTAGCAGTAGCAGCAGCAGTAATAGTACTATTAGTAGTAAATAGGCTAGTAGCAGTAATATTATGAATCAATCAAACAAACTTTATTTATAGAGTGCTTTTCATACAAAAAAAAAGCAACACAAGGCACTTATAGTAGTAGCAGTAATAGTAGTAATAGTAGTAGTAGTAGTAGTAGTAGTAGTCGTAGTAGTAGCAGTAGGCTAATAGTAGTAGTAGAAGCAGCAATAATAGTACTAGTAGTAGTAGCAGCAGTAGTAGTACTAGTAGTAGGCTAGTAGCAGTAGTAGTAGCAGTAACAGTAGAAAGTAAATGAGTTTATTTAACCGTGTTGACGTTTCTGTTTCCCGTTCAGTTCGTCTGAGCTCATTTCTTTGGAACCTACAGAAGTTTTTTAATCATGAAGAGGAACAGGATCCACAGTTAGTTCTTTATATCCACAGTACGGGACTTTTCAGCCAAAAATAATTAATACATAATTTTTCCGTTTTGTTTTTTTTGTTTATGGCACTGGAAAAACATGCGTCCTTACTATGAGTGGGCTTGCCTCTCCACAAACCTGACTCAACCACGCTAAAGATCCAACTTTACCAAGACGTTTTTCCATTCCAGAGGGCTAGAAACAGCGCACCCCAATTTAAAAATACCATTGACTATCATGCACATCCTCCCTTTGGCCACATGGCTCCACTCACCTGAAAAGAAGAGTTAAAAAGTCCAATTTCCACTATCTTCTGATCTCTGTTCTAATGTTTCCTCAACACAAACAGACCTGGAGTTGTGTTTTGTTTCTTTCACACATGTTTAACACACAAACCCTGTGTATTTAGGCTTCTCTCAAACAGAAAACACTCTGTTCCACCTTATGATGTCATATGGTAATACAGGAAGTGCTCCACTGTGTTTTTAAACTGCGTTTTTAAATGGAGCTCCACATACAAAATGTTCACTGCAAACTCGAGATGATTTCTTAAGCAGTCAAAGGTTTCCTTTTTGGTTCTTCCTGTGGATCAATCCTGCCCATCGCCTTCACCTTTCACTATTTTTCAATTCCGTTGTGAAGGGAAACAGTTTGAACGGAGGTTTGCAGTCACACACATCTGATTCCATTTTGCATTTATGAAGTTCACAAACAAATTTCTCGAGCCGTTTTCCGCTGTTAGGATCTAACAACCACACAATTACGACGTTCGAATCCCTAAACTAAAATATGACAATATCAGAACTAGAAACAAAAGCGATATGGTTCAAGATCGACTTTGACAATATCCCACTGGGAAAACAAACATGGCGGCTTGACGGTCAATTTTTCGGAGGATCCTTCCCAGTATGCATTGCGCAATAACCGGAAATCCAAAATCCGTGACGCATGTATTAGCCAAGAGGTTTTGAGTTTTGTTTCTGTAAACCTTAAACAAATATGCTCAAAGCTGTGTGGATAGGGAAGACTTGCGGACACAGAAACGACACAGATCCTGTCCGATACGGCGATACGTGGATTTGTTTCAGTGTAAATGTAGTCTCAGTTTAGTAGAGACTGAAAACTACCACTTCATGACATCACAAGGTGGAACAGAGCATTCTGAGCTTGAGATGTAGACAGACTAATAATAAAAAGTTACTCAAACACGTGTAAAAGAAACAAAACACAACTCCGGGTCTGTTTTTGATGAGATAACAACATTATATCATGACTTAAAGCCATTAGAGTCAGTTTTGTGTATTTGGAGCAGCTTATGCAAAATGTTTGTATTGGAAACGACTTGAAGTAAGTCAAAAACAGCCTCTAATGCGTAATAGCTCCGTGTTGACTGTAAACAGGACTCACGTGGGCACCGGGACAGAGAGGTTTTGTTTCACCTCGAACGTGTGAGGAGAGAACAACAACAGAAAACCGAAGTTTGATCTGAAAATGTCACGGGATTAAGTCTGGATCTGTGTGTTTGCGTTCAGATACTTCAGGACTCAACAGCTCTGACTGTTTACGCTAAAACATTGTTCAGTTTATTTAAAGGAGCTGCTTGTGGCCTGAGCTCTTACAGTTTTAAACAATGGGACAATAGGACCTGGGTTGCCAGCGTCTAAAAGCTAATTTATAATTCAGGGACAAGAACTTTTGGGCTCAGGCCTCGGAGCCTAAACACGACCGCCCGCTCAAGTGACCGGGCCGAGCTCAAAGGGGCAGGTCTCTAGATTAGAATTTAGCGGGAAACTTTACTTTTCAGATTTTCTTTTTCAACAGAGACTTGGCCAAGTTAACAGCAACACAATCAATATATAAAAAAAAACAAAAACACTCAAATCACAAAATATACATTATAAAACCATTTGCAAGAAAAATACAAACACACACACGTCTCTGTCACTTCACTTTTTTCAATGTTCTTGAATCTGATCAAGTGACACAAGAGTTATTAAGTGAAAGGTTCTTCTGGTGTCTCTTCTAAACAAACTAGAACTTCATCAGGACTAAACTATGATTCAACTAAAAGTGCGTTTACACTGTCAGAGTTTGAGCCCAGTTTGAGTCTAGGACTAATCTAGGATTTAACCTGGACTATTATGCAACTGTGACTAAACTGGATTTAAAAAAGGATTAAACCAAGACTTAAATAGTCTTAACCAAGACTAAACCAGGTCTAACACATGACTAAACCAGGCCTACACAGGACTACACCAGGTCTAACAGTGGACTAAACCAGGTCTAACACTGGACTAAACCAGGTCTAACACTGGACTAAACACTGGACTAAACCAGGTCTAATACTGGACTAAACGCTGGACTAAACCAGGTCTAAAACACTGGACTAAACCAGGTCTAACACTGGACTAAACCAGGCTGGACTAAACCAGGTTTAACAGTGGACTGAACACTGGGCTAAACCAAGTCTAACACAGGACTAAACCAGGTCTAAAACTGGACTAAACCAGGTCTAACCCTGGACTAAACCAGGTCTAAAACTGGACTAAACCAGGTCTAAAACTGGACTAAACCAGGTCTAAAACTGGACTAAACCAGGTCTAACCCTGGACTAAACCAGGTCTAACACTGGACTAAACCAGGTCTAACCCTGGACTAAACCAGGTCTAACACAGGACTAAACCAGGACTATTTTCCAAAGAACACAGCCTCATTCCGGACCAGGCCTCGGCGGTGATCCGGGTCAGGAATATTTGGATGGGGAAAACCAGAGGAAACTCCAAACGCAGGGAGAACATGCAAAGTCCACAGAGTCTGATGGGAATTGAACCAGGGACCATGTAGTTGGAAGAAACAAGAGTGAATTCCCGTAAATCTGTGTGTGGGGAAAGTCTATTTTCAGAACTGAAGAACTTAAGTGAAACGGGGAGGACAGAGACGGAGAGCAGCTTAAAGATCTCATCCATCAGCGAGATGTGAAGTCTCTTCTGTGAAACAAAAGTGTGCAGCTGAACTCCAACATTCAAAACTCAAATACACTAGAATCACAACTGAACCTGTGTCGCCGGGGACAGAGACAAATCCAAGCTCATCTCATTCTCAGGCGATGTTTACACAGAGCCGGTATGTTGAGAAACAAATATTTCCCTAATCCATTTTCCAAAATGGATTAGAGAATTATTTTTTCCATAGAGTTTTCGTTTACATCAACCTGCATAAATACGACATCGAGCGCCGTCATAACTACACCAAACCTCTGGGTGGCACCTGGGTTAGATTCAAACCTGTAGCATTTACTTCATTACAGTTGTAAGTTTTACTGAAACATATCTTCAAAAACGTGCATTACTCTCCACAGATCTGTTCAACTAAGTGCATTTACACTGGCCCAGTATGAGCCCAGTTTACGACTAAGGACTAATCCAGGATTTAACCTGGACTATTATGCAACTGTGACTAAACTGGGTTTAAACAAGGATTAAACCAAGATTTAAATAGTCTAAACAAAGACTAAAACCAGGTCTAACACAGGACTAAACCAGGTTAACAGTGGACTAAACCAGGTCTAACACAGGACTAAACCAGGTCTAACACTGGATTAAACCAGGTCTAACACAGGACTAAACCAGGTCCAACAGTGGACTAAACCAGGTTTAACACTGGACTAAACCAGGTTTAACACTGGACTAAACCAGGTTTAACACTGGACTAAACCAGGTCTAACACTGGACTAAACCAGGTTTAACACTGGACTAAACCAGGTTTAACACCGGACTAAACCAGGTCTAACACAGGACTAAACCAGGTCTAACACTGGACTAAACCAGGTTTAACACTGGACTAAACCAGGTTTAACACTGGACTAAACCAGGTCTAACACCGGACTTAAACCAGGTCTAACACTGGACTAAACCAGGTTTAACACTGGACTAAACCAGGCCTAACACAGGACTAAACCAGGTCTAACAGTGGACTAAACCAGGTTTAACACTGGACTAAACCAGGTTTAACACAGGACTAAACCAGGTCTAACACCGGACTTAACCAGGTCTAACACTGGACTAAACCAGGTCTAACACCGGACTTAACCAGGTCTAACACTGGACTAAACCAGGTCTAACACCGGACTTAACCAGGTCTAACACTGGACTAAACCAGGTTTAACACTGGACTAAACCAGGTCTAACACCGGACTTAACCAGGTCTAACACCGGACTTAACCAGGTCTAACACTGGACTAAACCAGGTCTAACACCAGGACTAAACCAGGTCTAACACTGGACTAAACCAGGTCTAACACCGGACTAAACCAGGTCTAACACCGGACTAAACCAGGTCTAACACCGGACTAAACCAGGTCTAACACTGGACTAAACCAGGTTTAACACTGGACTAAACCAGGTTTAACACTGGACTAAACCAGGTTTAACACTGGACTAAACCAGGTCTAACACTGGACTTAACCAGGTCTAACACTGGACTAAACACTGGACTAAACCAGGTTTAAGTATTAAACCAGTTGTAAGTATTACTGAAACATACCTTGAAAAACGTGCATTACTTTCCACAGATCTGTTAAACTGGTAAAATCCCTGACCTCCGAGCCTCACTGGTCTCTGGTCATGGATATGAAACATCAGCTGTGTGTGCAAAGCCAAGAAGAAACATGGCTGCTGCTCTGAATGCTTAATCATCATCATCATCATTAGTGCAGTAGGTAAACACTGGTTGCACTTTTGAGCTCAATTTTTACGCCACATGTTGCAGCAAATGTGGCAGAAGACCTTCGAAGGAAATACTGGATGCTGCCGGGATGTTGCAGGACAGAGGAGGGTTCTTTTTTTGGATCTTCGACACAATCTTCTGACCCTCCCTGACCAGTCCTCCTGTTAAACTGCACTGAGACCTTTGACGGAGACACAAAGAGCACAGAAACACACAGTGGAAATGTTCCTGGAAAAACTTGAACGTCCCACAAGATCAATAAAGTATCTCTCTCTCCCTCAAAATGTACATATAAATATTTATTAGTTTTTCTTACAAATACAATGATTTTGAAGGTTTTATATTGTTACAGATTACAGATTACATACACCAAAATGTAGTTTGTAACGTAATCCATTATATTACTTAAAGGTGAGTAACGTAATCTGAATACTTTGGATTACTTGATTTGCTGTAGAGAAGCAAAGACGAGGAAATCGTAACATAAGAAGTTTTGTCTGATAAAAGAAAATAAAAAGCCCAGACTTTAAGTGTGTAATGTAATCTGAATATTTTAGATTACTTGATTTGCCATATTAAAAATATTATTGATAGAAGAAGAGACACGTCCACGCAGCATGGTTTAGTCCTGTTAAATCCTGGTTTAGTTCTGGTTTAGTCCTGGTTTTAGTCCTGGTTTAGTCCTGGTTTAGTCCTGGATTAGTCCTGGATTAGACCTGGTTTAGACCTGGTTTTAGTCCGGGTTTAGATCTAGTTTAGATCTGGTTTTAGTCCTGTTTTAGTCCTGGATTAGACCTGGTTTAGACCTGGTTTTAGTCCGGGTTTAGATCTAGTTTAGACCTGGTTTTAGTCCTGGTTTAGTCCTGTTTTAGTCCTGGTTTAGTCCTGCTGTTTTAGTCCTGGTTTAGTCCTGGATTAGTCCTGGATTAGACCTGGTTTAGACCTGGTTTTAGTCCGGGTTTAGATCTAGTTTAGACCTGGTTTTAGTCCTGGTTTAGACCTGGTTTTAGTCCTGTTTTAGACCTGGTTTAGTTTCCGGCAATGAGTGGAATTACAAAAAAAAAAAAAAAAAAAAAAAAGGTGATACAGCCCAAAATGCGAAAACAGGAAAACATTTCAACTAAAGTAACTGTAATCCAATTACCACTCACTGAAACAGTAACTGTAACTGAATACAGTTACTCATAATTTGTACTCTGATTACGTAACTCTGGTACATGTAATCTGTTACTCCCCAACACTGTATATACACTGCAAAACACGTGAATATGCACATGTTATTTTGCAAGTCTATTCCTCAAGTGGTAACATTTGTAAAGTAGTATTTGTATGACTCTCTTTCTCCACTCCTCCTTCTTCTGCTGAACTCTGTGTTTGTCCTTCACAGATGAGCGGCGGTTTCTTCTTCAGAACTGTTACGCCGCCGTCACTCGTGCAGAAGAAACACGCCTCTTTACAGTGAAAGGCCCACTCACTGTCGACAACGTTTCCGATTAAACTCATCATTTTAATCCCAGCCTGAAGTGATCCAAATTCGAAAGCGACCCAGGACACTTGGACGTGTGCTCCTAAATCCGACACATACCCGATCTTTTGACATGCGACTTCGGTCTGAACAGCCAGGTCACATTCATTCCTACACGTCACAAATGTACACACACATTCTTCTCGTCAGACGAAAATTGTGTATCAACTCTGCGTCAGTGAAGCAGCGAAGCACATCTCAGTCCCTCCATTCTTGGCTGTGACTCTGTATACACACTTTCCTTTCTACCGCGACCAAATACCTCGTCCTTCTTCTTCTCAATCTCCTCCTTAAAACAAATAATCTGTACATGTTCTGACTCTGGTACGACAGCAACTTTAAAAACTCCAGGTGCTCAATGCTCGCGTCCATGTTTAGGCGACTTCCGTAAACGCTGAGCACATTCGCTGTGTCGTGTCATTGTTGTGTAATACAGTTCGCTCGTGGGACACTTTTGGGATCACAAACAAGTCGTGTTTAATTGGAAATGTGAACAACCTTGCAAAAAAATCCAAACTGAGCATTAAGCCCTGCTGTCTAAACGTAGTGTAAGTCTTAGACCCCATCCACATTGGTACATATTTGAGTCGTTTTCATTGTGGACGCAGTGTTCGTCCACACTAATCCGACAGAAAACGGCTCCAGAGACGGAACGATCTGGTGCCTCCAGCTCCCACAAATTCATCTGAGTATAGGAACCATATGGACGCCTGAAAACGTTGATACTCTGACGTAGGAGCTCTAGTCGTGTCCTTATTGGACCGCGTCACTGTGACTTGTACCTTCCTGATTCTCTGGGTTCGTGACATCGGTCATGTGACGCTATTGTGGAAAACAGTTTAAACAAACGGGAAACAGCGTAACTAGAACTACTTCATATTTTCAATCTTGCCATTTTCCTCGGCTCGAAATCGGCTGCTGCAGCTTCAGACACGTTGCTCCACTTCCTTGTTTTTACCGTTCACGTAATAGGCGAGTTTCATTGTTGACAAAAGCGTGCGTTGCATGCTGGGAATTATTTTGGTCGGCGCCAAGAAACACTGATTCAACATGACGGACGGAGCGAGAAAGCACGTAAAGGGTATTGATCCCGGTTATTTATCCACTCTAACGGCAGAGGACCCAAGATGATTTGACCAGAAATTGGTCATAAGCATCGACGGACGACAAATCACCCTTTTCAACCCCGACAAAAGGTGGACCAAACCAAATTTCTGGTCAGAATCGCCAACTACCTGGACAAATATTCACTTCGGCGATATCCACAATGACTTGGTGGAAACTCCTGGGCCATTCACAGCAGAAAAGATGAAAACCTCCAAGAGTCTCGATGTGTTGTTGAACTTGTTGGAGTCCACGGTTTGTTAGGATCTTCTACGTTTGCTCTGCGAATGTTTGAAAGCCGTTTAATTCACCGTTAGCGGTTCTTTTCACATCGGAATACGAAAAAGACATTTTCCTTCTTCCGTGCTTCTATTTGTGCATCCGATAATGCAGCAGGAATTTACCATTATCGGGGATAAATACGCGAGGTTACGCACTGTGTTTGACGCTATCCTGTTTCTTGCCTCCGACCAAAATATTTCCCAGCAGCAACGCGGGCTTTTAATAACAATGACGTCAGCTGAAACTCGCCTATATATTGTGACGTCATGACGCCGGCCTAGTCATGTGACCAGCGTTTCAAGTGGTTTCGTGTAACTGTGTGGAGAGGGAAGGGAAGGATTTGATTGCGGACACAGAAAAAACTTCATGTCTGGACGCAAATATTTTCCGATACGGTGATAATGTGATTCGTTTCAGTGTAAAAATAACCTAAATGAAGGTGATCACACTTCTGCTTAAAGGTGGAACTGCTCTCTGCGGTTACACACACACCTGTTGCACACACCTGTTACACACACATATGACACACACATTACACACTCCTGTTTGCTCAGCTCTGATGTGACTCACCGTGCAAGAGTCGATAAGCCCCTCGCTGCTCGTCTGTTTGGAATATTTCTTAATGAGGCGGCTCTTTTTCCGGTACAGACATAATGAGCGAATGAAAAGACAGGAGGAGGTTTGTGTGTTGAACTCCTCCTTCTCTCTTCTCTTCTTTCACTCTTCTCTGTCATTCCCACTATAACCTAAGGGCCAAAACAAAACAAACACACTTCTCAAAATAAAAAAGGGTAATATGTAAGTTATTTTTCAGTCTCCTGTGACATTTATTCCTTTCTTTTATCCTTGTAAGCAGCCGTATTTTTATTTTTTTTTGACGCAATGATTAGACACACAATTCTCTTTCCTCGCTTCCTTCTCCTTGATTCCTCTCCATTTTTCAGCTGTCAATCACGTCATATTAAGCGATGTACCAAAGAAAACCACAGATGGAAGGAGTAAACATGAGGGAAGCTTCAGGAGCAGATGTCAGAGAAAAGAATCAAACTTTATTGGTCTCGCTGAGGAGTTTATATCGTTTCTTCTCCCTGTGGCTCCTATCTGGACGGGACTTCCTCACCTGTTCCCTGAAGAACCGTTTATGTCCATTTATGTAAGAATAATTAAGTTCGTAATAGTCCATATGAACGAAAGAGATGACGCGCATAGATCAAGCGCAACCGTTAAAGGAGCAGTTCCACGCACATAAATATAACAGTTCTTGCGTCCCGGGGAACGGTGTGAGTGCAGAGGAAGAGTCCGTGAGGAGTGGGAGTGCGCAATTATGCGGCGGGTCGCTGAGTAATGAGTGCGGGAGTGCGATATGCAAGAGTCTCCTACTAGCCCGGGCATAGTTGAGAGTTGAGTTTTCTTGTTGTTCAGTTCAGTTCATTGGGCTAGAAGTCTTTCTGTAGCTCGACATCACATAAATACCTGTTCTGTGTGTAGAAAACAGGATCATACAACGTAATATAATTCCACGTGCACACAATTCATTACCTAAATATCAGTATTAAATAATACTAGTGTCATGCGATTAAAAAAATTGAGAGATTAATTAATTATGATCTGTAATTAATTAATCTAATTAATCTCATTTTAATCTCACCTAAAAAATGCTGAGAAAAGCCTTCAATTTGAGGTATTTTCATTTAAATTCATTATTACATTATTGTGGCAGATCAAAAGACTGATATAGATTTAAAAAAGTGACTTTATAAAGTCATTTATTGTTTAACAAATCTCTCCAAATTGGCTGTTGAGCCCAAGTCTCCATGAATAAGAAACTGTTTGCTGTAAAGTAGCAAAGACGAGGAAATCTGAACATAGAAATGCTTTATATATGAAATCACTGGTTTTAGTCCTTGTTTTAGTCCTGGTTTAGACCTGCTTTAGTCCTACTTTAGTCCTGGAATGGGTTAGTCCTGGTTTAGTCCTGGTTTAGACCTGGTTTAGACCTGGTTTTAGTTCTGGTTTTAGTTCTGGTTTAGTCCTGGTTTTAGTTCTGGTTTAGTCCTGGTTTAGACCTGGTTTTAGTTCTGGTTTTAGTTCTGGTTTAGTCCTGGTTTAGTCCTGGACTAGATTAGTCCTGGTTTTAGTCTTGGTGTTAGTTCTGGTTTAGAGGCACAGGAGGAAGCTCGGTTTACGCCGCGTACGCGAGAAAACACGATCCACACGCGGCTCACGGGAGCACGTCGGTGTCCGCGCGTTCTCAGGTTGATGACGATGATGAAGGTGTGTGTTTGTTTTTACCTGTGCACTGCTGCTCTGTTCTACTGGCTCTTCGACCTCGTCCATTGTGCGACTGACGCCGTCAACGTTAACATGACGTTCACATCGCTCTTACTGCGCGCGTTTTGTGTGGGTTTCCGGCAATGAGTGGAATTACCGAAATAAAAAAAATTATAAAGTGTGTGTTTTTGTGTGTGTGTGTTGTTGTCCCAACAACACATAAAAACAGATTTTATAATAAAGCAACTCACATACAGAGACAGTAAAGTTAGAGATTAAAAATGAGATTAACGCGATTAAAAAACATAACGCGCTAAATATGACTGTAATTAATTAATCACAACGCGATAATGTGACACCCCTAAATAATACTACCATATTTTTCGGATTATAAGTCACACTTTTTTTCATGGTTTGGGTGGTCCTTTGACTTATACTCCTGTACCAGTGTCACGTGGCTCTAGTGCTCATGTCTCCTGCAGAAAGAGCCTCAGTCCTGTCTGTGTCATGTCAGTCGATCGCACCATTACTTCTGTACCACTGAAAATTGATCATTTAAACACCTCATTAAGACAACAGAGAAAACTGAACACAAATGCCAACTATATTTTGCAGATTACGAGCTGCAAGTTTGAATGCTTGAAAGAAAGTTTTGGGGGGCGATAAACTTCACACAGAAGCGGCTCTAGGCTCTAGGCTTGTGTGTGAGTATCTGCTGCTCCTGTTCCTCCTGTACCACTGTCACTTGTCTCTACTGCTACTGTCGGGATTCAGAAAGGCCTGAATAATTCTACCGTATTTTCCGGGTCATTAGACACGCTCATAAGCCTCCAACCGCATCAAAAAACGACTGCGCACCACAATCCAGAGCACTCCATACACGAATCCACTCTGGTGTCCCAGCACGACTTCAGTAAACTACAAAGCCGCACCACCCACAGCGCACGCAAACACACACGGAGCAAACACCCACAGACACACTCATCACTCCACGCCGACGAGGAACGGAACGGAGGAACGAACTGAAAAAGCGAGTGCAATGTGCCACTTCTAGACACGACTGAACAACTGAGTCACTGCGAACACGCCGACAATCCGTTGGTCCCAGACAGCACCCTCCCTACACGCCACAACTGAACAAAGCCCAGAGTCACCGTGAACGAACAAACAAACAAAACCACTCACCCATCACACTGTTGTGTTTCATTTAAAGTCCCACGCGGTTTATTTGTGAAAAAAGTTCAAAAATAGACCATTCAATGACAGTGTGTCTTATAATCCAGAGCGACTAATAGCCCGGAAAATACAGTAACTGGAGCTGATGCTGAGTCTAACAACAGTTACACAGAAGAGGAAGCGACGCTCTGTTTACCTCCGGAGGTCAAGGCCGAGTTGCTCAGAAGTGACACCGAGGATGAAGAACTGAATGGATTTAGTGATTTGGAGTGAGATGGAGAGTTTGTTAAACTTGTTCTGTTCTGTTGTTTATGTTATAGTTTATCTGAAGAACGTTAACAGTCTGTTGTTCTCTCTTCTATTGTTTTTACTAGAATTTGCCTTTTAAGATGAAATGTCGGTTCCCCAAAAAGTGCGACTTATATGTTTTTTTCTTCTTCATTACACATTTTTTGGCTGGTGCGACTTATTAGTATAAAAAATAGTTTGTAGAAATTCTGATATTGTAATATACTTGAAACAAATTAAACAGCTTTCATTGATTTAAGGTGCATAAAGATAGGACCAGGCATAGTACAAAGTGTCATTATCACAATTTTAGACTTTCAAAACTAAATGTTAAGTCCCAAATAAATAGAAAACACTCACAACTACTAGAACATTCCCTCCTGTAACGTGTATGCATTGAACATTGCAATACTGCATTACTGGGAACTCAAACGCCCAAATATGGAGAAGGAAACCGTGTCAATTGTTCAAATATAAGGGCCGCGGCCTCATCTATAGAAGAGATAACGCTGGAATTTGTGACTCCACCTGTTGACACGCGCAACAATCAGCACTCACTTCTGCTGTTGTGCAAGACAAGCGGTGCGTGAACGAAATGAGTGGGTGAATGTCTGTCTAAATATAACCGTGCTATTTTAAATGAATCCGGTGTATGTTGCTGAGCGTGAATACTTATTTTTAGGTGAATTGTGAAGTTGATGACTCAATTCTAGGCCCGGATTATGCAATACAGACGGGGGAAGGTAAAATTAATATTGTAGAAAAGCAAATTTGTGTTGTAATACAGAAAATTAAGAAGAATTGTCAAGGTCAGAGTTTGGCAATGTACAATGTAATCAAAAAGGAAAATCTGCCTCTTGCCCCCATCTGGAAGTATGAAATCACCACATCCTAGAAATCTGAGTGAGTAATGTGCTATTTGTACTCTATATATTACGCACTGTGACCCTCCCACGGCGATTAACGATGGATGTGAACTTTACCCCACTACGGTCTGGTACATGTGGAGATTTTTTTGCTTAAAGGTGCGTTGTGTAACTTTTCCGGTGGAGCGTCCGTTCAGTGCTTTTCTCCACGGAGATGTTGTTATTCCTTTGTTTGGATTGTTCCACAGCATCGTTTTAAATCTTTCTATCTTCATGGAGACCAAACCAAACCAAGTTACAGGTCAGATACACGGAGATGTGAACCCACTCAATCCGTGTGTCATTTGTTCATTAGTTTTTCAATATAAAACCAAAAATAAGAAAACGAAAAAACTACTGTTTTCTTCATTATTTGTCTCCAAAACCAAAATAAAAAAGCAGATAATGATTTTTTTTTCTTCAGTTTTTGATTTTGTGTTTAAATGAAGAATGGAAAAAAACCCATTTACATGACTTCCGTGATTGAGATGCCAAACTTTTGCACTGCATATGGACTGAACCAGGACTGGTCCAGGTCCAGGACCAGAGCAGGACCAGAGCGGGACCAGGGTGGACTCCCAGCTTTGACTCCGAGCCTCCGCGGGGTAAGAGCCTCAGTTTCGAACTCCGGCCCTGCCATGGGCTCTGAGCCTCTGGTCTGGTCCCGGCCTGATCTCGTTCTCAGTCCCGGTCTCGGTCTCGGTCTGGTCCCGGCCTGGTCTCTGTCTCGGGCTGGTCCCGGTCTCAGTTCCACTCTGGTCCCGGTCTCAGTCCCACTCTGGGCCCGGACCTGGATCAGTCCTGGTTCAGTCCGTATGCAGTGCAAAAGTCCGGCATCGCAGTCACAGAAGTCACGTAAACAGGAAACGGCCGTTCTCCGTTTTTTCCATTTTTCATTTAAACACAAAATCGAAAACTGAAAAAACAAATCATTATCTGTTTTTTCATTTTGGTTTTGGAGACAAATAATGAAGAAAACTGTTGTTTTTTTAGTTTTCTTATTTTTGGTTTTATATTGAAAAACGAATGAACGAATGACACATGGATTCCGCTCAGTCAGGACACTGCAAAATAACTAAATCTAGTCAAGTTAAAATGACTTGAATTAAGAAAGTTTATCATGATTTGAGTAAATTTCACTTGACAAGTAAAATTATCTACCCAGGCCGGCGCCACCTAGTCTGATTCATCAGCCGGTTTCACTTCGTGGAAAACGTTTGACCTCGCAGCATTAGGATTCGTTCGCTCAACGGTAGGCGGGTACTTTTTTATTTAATCAATCGCTGCTATTTGGTCGTGACGTATGTTACGGGGTAACTGGTATATTAAGCTTTTCCCAAATCCCGTAGGAAGAAGGACAATAATTTCCCCTTGATAAGATTCACCAAATATTCTTTTTGTTTAGGCTTTAAATCCTCGACCTCGGGAATCATTGCCAACACAGACTGTATGGCTCTTCACTGATCGGCTGGTGCCCAAACTCACAGCAGGGATTTAGCAAACCGTCTAGTGCAGGGGTGTCCAAACTTTTTTCATCAATGGCCACATTTCTAAACACAGACACAGTAATTGAAATATGTGCATGTTTAACAAGTTAGAATGAGTCTTTATTCACGCCAAGATCATTAAAACCACACACTAAATATTAAATATTAGCTTTATCAAGGTAGATTTTCAGAAAACCTTCAGTAAAAAAAGTTTTTTAATTGATGCAAGGTAATTTGGGCCAATTCAACTGGAAGTCTGAGGGCCAAGAAAAATTTGTCTGAGGGCCAGGACATAATTTGGACATGCCTGGTCTAGTGTGTTCTGATTCCTGACCTAGTCGCTGGAGAGAAATAAAACTGGGCCCCACCTAGTGCCTCTGCTCAATTCCATTTCTCTCCAGCGACTAGGTCAGGAATCAGAACACACTAGACGGTTTGCAAGAACCCCAGAAGTTGTAGACCGAGCACCGACCAATGAGCGAAGAGCTGTGAAGACATGACGTCAAACTCGTCGCATCTGTCTGGTATTTTTTGTGGAACAGCACAAAAGTAAACAAAGCGTTGAGATGGATGTAGACGAAGACAGACATTCTGTGTTGGCAACGATTCCCGAGATCGAGGATTTAAAGCCTGGAACAAAGAGAATGTTTGGTGAATTTTATCAGGGGATTTGGCACATTACATACGTCATGACCAAACAGCAGTGATTGGTTAAATAAAAAAAATGTAGCTGCCTACCGTTGAGCGAACGAATCCTACTCCAAATGGCTTTAACTTTTTGGAAACCGGCTGATGAATCATCTGCCATCTACGTAAACGTCATCACAACAAAGCTCCTAAGGATATCTGCACATCATGGTAACGAGTAGACGACTCTGCCGAATCCCACGTGTTTCACCGATTAAAGAAGAAGGATTGGAGAAGGAAGTGTGCACGAGTGACGGTGAAAACGGGGCTGATCTGCAAAATGGTGTCTAGAAAATAAGCGATTAAATATTGCTCAGACATGCACAAATCACTCAAAAAAACAACTTCAGGTGAGCAAATGTTGACGGGAAACAACTATAGCATGGTGAAAAACTCTGAAAAGTCAATTTTACAGAACAGGTCTGCTTTAATGTAATTGTACAACATCCTTATAAACAAATTAAGTGAAAGTTATTTGGAAATGAAACTGCAGCCATAACCTCAACTTAATCATTTATTATTACGCAATCTTGATAATTACACAAAACCTAATAAATGCTCCGCCCTAGTGTAGCGTTGAAATGCACCGTACGTGATTTTTAAACGTGAAAAACACATTTTAAACCTTTTGCCGTGGCCCAGAGTTATTCCTCACTTACCTTATGAATAAAAAGCGCCCTAATTTTTCACAGTGACGAGTTTATGAGCACTTTTCACAACTTTCAGCAACCAGAGCGAAGTTTTAGCACCAAGGTAAACAACAACAGACAATAAATCTTCGCAGTTCGACGCAGACTACACCGTGGACTTACTTTGACCTCAAGAGCTGCTTATATAATATATCTGAACCGGGTCAAGACACGTTATTTTTATTGTGTGACTAAACTTCCACGTATGTTTAAAAAAGGAAACAGCCTGTACATTCTTCTGATAATAATACTGTACCGCTGCTGTTTGGAATGTGATTTATAATAGGCAAGGTGCTGAGTGACTGGACTGAAGATAAAAATCATCACACGGTTTAAAAATGACATGTTGAGCCGGTTTAAAGGTTCGGTGTTACGCAAAACGGACTCTTGTGAGCTTTAAGTCTAAGGTCTTCAACAATCCGTGTATCATTCGTTCATTCGTTTTTCAATATAAAACCAAAAATAAGAAAACGAAAAAACAACACTTTTCTTCGTTATTTGTCTCCAAAACCAAAATGAAAAAACGGATAACGATTAGTTTTTTCAGTTTTCGATTTTGTGTTTAAATGAAGAATGGAAAAAACGGATAAACGTTTCCCGTTTACGTGACTTCCGTGACTGCGATGCCGGACTTTTGCACCGGGTACGGACTGAACCAGGACTGATCCAGGTCCGAGACCAGAGCGGGACTGAGACCGGGACCAGACCGGGACCAGACCGGACTCCGAGCCTCAGCTTCGAGCTCCGGCCCTGCCGTGGGCTCTGAGCCTCCGGTCTGGTCCCGGTCTGGTCCTGGTCTTGTCTCGGTCTCAGTCCCGCGAAATCTTTGGTTTGTTAGACGTTTTTGTAATATTTTTTTTTATTTTTGAGGGATGAGGATGAACTGGTTTTCATTCGGTTCGGTCTGTTCGCTCCTTCATCACATCTGTCTCTTTCTTTTCATTCCCTCGTTTTTCGCTCCTTGTCAAACTGCAAACACGTTGGCCCAGATTTTATCGTTTCTTCTAGGACACATGTGAAAAATAACAAAATATTTTATAGGGAGTGCCTTTTGTTTAGACCAGACATGACAAATCCAAACTTGGCCCGTGATATAATATATTTGGTCCACAAGATCAAAATCAGAGATCGATATCAAATATGTATATAGCCTATAAAGACATTATTTATTTAAAATGTTATTATTTTATATTCTGCTTGTTCTGGATTCAATGTTTAAGCGAAAGTATTATTAAACATTTATTTTAATAAGAAAAGGTTTAACATTACAGATCTTGAAGGAAGATAGAATATTTAGTTTAGCCCACGACTTAATCCCAGTTTTTAATTTTGGCCCCTGTGAATTTGAGTTTGACAACCCCGGTTTAGACGGGGGCGGCGTTTTTGGGGCTTAAAAACGTAAAAATCTGAAAACACCCTGCAGAGTGGAAAAGCTGAATACACTCAGCTGTAGCGTTTCCGTCTACACTGTCCAAGACGCAGAACTTTGGTCAGATCTGCTCACGTTGAGTAAACGTTCACGTCAAATACAGACAGCACACAGAAACAAACACAAACACGTCGGATCATTTACAGCTCTAATAAACTTGCAGGAGGCTCCCAACAAGTGTAGAGAATCTGCAGAGATACTATTAGTGAACAGAGAAGGATCTGCAATCACCTCTGTCAAATTCTGGATGCACCAGTTCGTCGCAGGCGAGTCAGACGGATATGGACGAGACCTGGAGAACCCGACGATGGTGGTACGACTTTGTGGAAGGAGCAGATGATGAAAATGTGCGCCGTGAAAACTTCACAAGACGCTCTTGTTACGTTAAGTACAAACATACACAATCGAATACCACACACTTTTGCGTCACACAGATTTACTCCCGGAAACACTCATCTAAACACAGAATAAAAAGTGAAGATGGGAGGCCACTTCTGCGTCTTCCGTTCAGACCATCATCATATAAACATAATCTAAAGCTCCACACGTACTTCCGCTCATTAGGAAGGGGTGAGGCAACTTCATTTGCCGGCCTACCTCTTCTCTACCCGCGGATCGACCGGGAGAGGAGGGGGGAGTCATGTCTTTCCTCTCGCTCCTTCAGATCAGAATAACCAGAAAAGTTTCATGTCCTGTATTAAACTCTAGTCCATGCGCGATGTGGCTCCTCTCATCATTTTTTAAATTCACAGTTGAGTCCATTTTCCGTGATGTTGTTGCTCCAGTCGTCTGACCTTCCCAGAGTCACCGCGAGCACAAAGAGCAGCTTAAACTTTACACGTGTTTGAGTAACTCTTTACTATTAGTCTGACTACATGTCCAAAGATCAAAATGTTCCACTAGAGATGTTGCGGATGGGCTATTTTTTCATCCGCGACCGCGACAGAAAACTCATCATCCGCCCGCACTATCCATTTGCGCCCAAGGTTTTGACCAATTTTCGACCATCCACCGATTGATTTTAGATTTTAGAACAATCATACAGCAAACAAACTAAGGAGCCTCGATAAAAATGCAAACTCTATAGCTCATTCACTCCAAAATTCGCTCAACGTGCATGTTCACATTCTTAATTGTCGGTAACAACCCCAAACTTGCCTGGTTGTCTTGCGTAGCTAATAAATTAACAACTTTTTCCGACGAGGCTATTTTTGAACCTTCTTCGTGTTGGATGTTTTTGCATTCTGAACATTCTGCCATTGCCCGATGTCATTTCAAAGTCATAGCCTCACTCCATCGTTCTTTCTTTAAGTTGTAGATACCCCAAATGTCTGCGTGTTTTAAAATATAACTATATCGAAACAAAATAGACAGATCGTCTCATCCGGATGAACAGATGAACCTTTATTGAAATCAGGCAATGCCCACTTTATGTTCCAAATGAAATATTCAAGAAAAAAATATGCCTAACTAAATACCTATGGCCCTATAGCCACTTATGTTCATAGTGCAAGCACAGACTGTACAATGACACTTGTTTTTTCAGATGTAGGTAACAATATTTAACAATATACGCTATATATATATATATATATTTTTTTTTTTTTTCTTATTTGAGTAGTTAAACCACCACCCGAACGAATTTAATTAGTTCCTTTAGTTCAATAGAGGTGGGCAATTCCAGGACTGAAATTATGCAGGGTTTTAAAATCTGCAGAATTTGTGTGTTAAAAAAAAAATGTGCAAATGAAACAAAACACAACTCCAGGTCTGTTTGTGATGAGAAAGAACATTACAACAGATGAGAAAATAACGCAATTTTGGCTCTTTTAAATGTATTATGTCAACTACAGCTGGTGTTTGCAAAGGATAAAAAACAAAAATGAGGAAAAAGTATTGTTTTTATCTGAAAGAACGGTGCTGGAAACACAAATGCCCCACATAAAAATCATATCATGTACAAAAGATGAAATGACCAAACTGTGGCTTCTAACCAAACAAACCTGTACACATTACACAGGTGAGTGGAGAAGTCCAAAATATTACTCAAGTAAGAGTAACTTTACTTCAAAATAATATCACTCACGTGGAAGAACAAGAAATTATTTGGGAAAACTACTACTACTACTATGAGTAACTTTCAGGACGTAATCTGAAGGACAAAACATCAAATAATGCACAAAATGATTTATAATTTTCAAGCACAGACACAAACATGAGACAAACTAAATCATATTTGAAGAAGCTGCAACCAACACAAATGTACAAATCATTTCATATTGTCACGCAAAGTTTTTGTCACTTTAGATTTACTCACAGTGGAAAGAGGAACCACACCCATTACTCAAGTAACAGTAATGTTACACAATACAAATATTTGTCAAGTAGGAGTAAAAGTACGCAGTGTGAAAACTACTCAGAGAACTACAATTTCATAAAAATACACAAGTAAATATATTTGCTTATCTACTCGCCGGTGATTATGACTCATGTGAAACTAATTCTCTGTTTCTTGCCAACTTTACAGAACATGCAGCTCATGGAATTACATTATAATTGTTGCTTACAAAAAGGTTTGTTTGGAAAAAATAAAGAAACAATTTAAGGTGCAGTTTGTAAGTTTTTGGTTGAGGGTTTGTCACCTTGTTGTTGTTGTCTTGTTTCTGTGGAGATGTCATTGCTCTGCTTGGAATGTTCCACAGCGTGACAGTGAATAGCTCTTTTTCAGGTGGTTTTACAGCTCTAAATTCTTAGAAAAACAGGAATTCTGAATGTGACATTTGTTTCTCAACAGACCTGTTAAATAATGTGGATTTCAACTGTGACCCATTTACACTATTTTTCCATAAGTGTACTTAAAGAGACACGTTTTTTGTTTTGTTTTTTTTAATAGGAATAGGATAATAATTCATTTTACTCTTTTTACAAATTGTATTAAAAGTATCTGTATATATTTTAATCGATTACCAACAATGTCTATTTTTTCTCAGCTGGATCCATTGACCCCCTCATAATGTAAACTGTTGTTGCATGGTTTCCACAATCTCAAAAGGCTATGTCCACACGACAATGCTCTTGGATTTTAAATTTTTATTTTTTATTTTTTTGCGGGTTGAAAAAATAAGGAAATATTCGTGTCAAAAAAATGTTTAAAAAAAAAGTTAAATTAACTGTAGAACAGATTGGACTGAGAAAATGTTCTGTGAGAGTCAATTTTAACACTCCACTTTTTGCCCTCTCATTAAATTCTTCTGTATACCTTTGTGTCAGATGCCCTCCCATCCTCTTATATCCTTATGTTTCAACTTCCCTTAGTGTTAAATCAACTCCCACTAGTGTCAAATTTGGCTCCTCCAACCCACCGCTTCAAACTCCCACGAGAGAAGACCAGTCTGAACCAGTTTTGTTCATAATTTCATCTAAAATTAACTAAAACAAAGTGTAAAAATAAAACACCTCTGTGAGTTGTTCAGCTAAACCAGGATAACCCTACAAAGTATTATAAGTTTACTCTCAAAACTTTAATATAACTCTTGATTTTGGGGTTAAACAGGAACTTTGGTCCAGTGTTACTTAATTAACATTTACAATTTTTAAATAAATTAACTCTAGAACAGATTGGACTCATGTAAACCCTGAGAAATGTTAAAATTGATTCTGTGAGAGTCAATTTTAACACTCCACTTTTTGCCCTCTCATTAAATTCGTCTTTATACCTTTGTGTCAGATGCCCTCCCATCCTCTTAGGCTACGTTCAGACTGCAGGGCTTAACGCTCAATTCCGATTTTTTTGTGAAATCCGATGTTTTTGCGAGGTCGTTCACATTTCCAATTAAATGTGACTTGTATGTGACTCCAGTGTGAACATTAAACAGCCCGAAAGTGTCCCACATGTGACACTGGAGACACGACGACGTCAACCGCAGCGAGCGTCTCTGTGTTTACAGAAGTTGTCCAAACATGGACGCAGCATCGAGCACCTGGAGATTTTAAAGTTCCTCTCGTACCGGAGCCAGAACATGAACAACTTACTTGTTTTAAGGAGGAGATTGAGAAGGAGAAGGACGAGGTTTTTGGTCGTGGTGTTTTGTGGGGCAGCGGCAGCGACGTCCGTTAAAAGAAACGTGTGGATGTGGAGATGTAGTCAAGAGTGGTGAGTGGTGATGTGCTTCGCTTCAGTGACACAGAGTTCATTAACAATTTTCGCCTACTTCAGCGCAGAATAGTGACGTTTGTGTCTTGTTAATAAGGTGTAGGTGGATGAATGCACTTTGGCCGTTCAGACTGAAGTCGCATGTCAAAAGATTGGACATATATCGGTTTCAGGAGCACATATCCAAGTGTCCTGGGTCACATTTGAAAAAATCTGATCTGTGTCGTTCAGACTGTCATTAAAAGATCAGATACAGGAACATAGAGGCCAAAAAATCGGATTTGGGCCACTTCAGGCTGCAGTCCGAACGTAGCCTTATAATCTTACGTTTCAACTTCCCTTAGTGTTAATTTGGCTCCTCCATCCCACCACTTCAAACTCCCGCGACAGAAGACCAGTCTGAACCAGTTTTGTTCATAATTTCATCTGAAATGAACTAAAACCCTGAGAAAATCTTCAAATTGATTCTGTGAGAGTCAATTTTAACACTGTCCCTGTGTGTCTGACACTTTCTCATTTAATTCTTCTGTATACCTTCGTGTCAGATGCCCTTCCATCCTCCCACACAGATGTTGATTTGTGGCTGGATAAAGTTTATATGGTCTCCAGTTTGCGTTTACAGCCCGTTTAGTCACTTCCTGTCCTGAGAGCCGCATGCCCCGGGTGATTCAGGTGATGGAGCTGACAGAGTGGGTGGGCGCGCTGTCACGGAGATGACACTTCTCCTGTCACTAAATAAATATGTCACTTGTGTTTAAACAAAGAACCCGCTTCCACATTCTTCTCATAGCGGCCAAAATTAGGTCCCATGAGATAATTATAGTGTTGGTGTTTGGTATGTGTCATTTCATTGTCACAGGGCGCGAGTCGACCGTCACTCCAGTCCCATGATGTGGTTTAAATCATTTATACATCAGGTTTTAATCACTCTTCATGCTCTACTCTTGGACAAGTTTACATTAAAATACACTTTGTTGTCCCCGTAGTGAAATGTCTCTTCTGCATTTGACCCATCTCCAGATCTCGAGTTAGTCTCGGTCACGAATATCTTCTCTGGAGGTTTTGATGTAGAGCACAATTCGAACGCAAAGTACACAGCAAAAAGTAGAGTGTTAAAATGGACTCTCACAGAATCAATTGTAACATTTTCTCAGAGTTTATATGAGTCCAAGCTTTTCTAGAGTTCATTTAACATTTTTTGGAAATGTTAATTAAGTAACACTGGACCAAAGTTCCCGTTTAACCCCGAAATCCAGAGTTATATTCACGTTTTGAGAGTAAACGGATAACACTTTGTAGAGTTATCCTGATTTATCTAAAGAACACACAGAGGCGTTTTATTTTATTTTTACTTTATTTTAGTTAATTTAAGATTAAATTAACACTAAGGGAAGCTGAATTAACACTAGAGGAAGTAGAATTAACCTCAACCACATCAACTCTGGCAAATAACCCCAACTCGAAACCCCATTTAACTTTCAAATAGTTAAAATAACACTTTTGGTGTTAAAAACAACTCTGAAATATTTTACTCTAAAATTTTAACCCTTCAGTTTTTGCTGTGTAATTCAAAGTGCTTTACAGAATAAGAAATACATTAAAATCAGAATAATAAACTAGTCAAAACATAAACAATCATCATAAAATTAAAAAGAGAGAAGAGTGAGGAATGAAAAATTTAACCTTTCAGTCATATCCACAGCTAAACAGAAGCGTTTTGAGTCAAAGTCTGTCGCACATGTTCAGACTGTTCCAGGTTTTAGCTGCGTGAACCTGAAAGTCTGACTCCCCGTGTTTAGTCGTGACTCTGGGCACCAGCAGGAGGCCGGTCCCTGAGTCCCTGAGCTCCTCAGAGTTCGAGATGGTTCCTATGTCACTAAGAGATGGACTTCGGTGCTCGGCCGTGGAGAAACTTGTACAAGCAGAGCCGCTTTCAAGTCTCTGAGCCACAGGAGGCAGTGCAGAGACCTTCCTGGTTCGAGTCAGGACCCGAGCTGCAGAGTTCTGGATGTTCTGCAGCGTCTCACAGCTCGTTTGGAGAGGACAGTGAGCAGAACGTTACAGTATCTAACCTACTGGAGACAAACACAAGGATAAGTCTCTCCAAGTCTGATTTAGACACTATACGTTTGATTTTTGTTATGTTTTTTTAGAGGCCGCAGATGTTATAGATTTGAAGGGTGCTAGAAAAGTATTATAAGCTACTGTGGTTAAAATAGCTTGTGAAGTTGCTTTGAGCTGTCTTAAATGATATCACATGTCAATAGTTAATCAATAGCATAAGCAAATGTGTCTTTATTGAGTGAATTCTTCATAGATACATTCACCTGCTGCATCTAAAACACCACACAGGCCTGTCTCACTCTGCCCTTTACTGGTTCTACTTTACTCTTTTTTTGTTTTTTTTTTTTTTCGGTAATTCCACTCATTGCTGGAAACTAAACCAGGTCTAAACCAGGTCCAAACCAGGTCTAAACCAGGACTAAACCAGGACTAAAACAGGACTAAAACAAGACTTAACAGGACTAAATCATGCTGCATGGACGTGTCTCCTCTTCCTCTATCAATAATATTTTTAATTTGGTTCAGTAAAGTCTGGGCTTTTCTTTTTTTTTTATCAGACAAAACTTCTTATGTGAAGATTTCCTCGTCTTTGCTTCTCCACAGCAAATCCAGTAATCCAAAGTATTCAGATTACGTTACTCACTTTAAATAATTTAATGGATTACGTTACAAACTACATTTTGTGTATGTAATCTGTAATCTGTAGGGGAATACATTTTAAAAGTCACCTCCCCAACACTGGGTGCGGCCTATATATGTACAATTTTAAAACGTAATTAAAATGTACTTGATGTGGCGTATACTCAGGTGCACTCAATAGTCTGGAAATTATGTTTCCTCTGTCGTCAGCACTGATGTAATTCATTTCCACAGCTATGCGGATGACACTTTACCTCAAAGTTACCCTGCCTGCTGCACTAACCCACCTGGTTTAACCCGAGTTTAGTGGTTTAGTCCATAAATCACTTGTTGACAACCTGTTTGAAAGCTGCATTGAACATTGCAAAGACAAAATATTATGAGTAGGACTGAAGTTAAATTATTTAACCAGTAGAGCTTTTCTCCAAGTCATCATGGTTTCACTCCTGACTAAAGATCCTGCACAGAACCTTCAGACTCCCAGGCCTTGGTTAGAAGACGACACAAGCTGGTATAGTTTCTTCTTTGGTTCAGATATTCTTTTAAACAGGGGTGCCCAATACATCGATCTCGATCTAATAGTCAATTGCCAAGGTCGTGTGGGTAGATCGCCGTGTCTTAGTACTCGTCCCGGACTCGCGTTTGAACTCGGTCTTGTCTCTCACTCGAGGTCTGACACTCAACAAGTGTGATCATATTTCATTACGGCCGCTGCTGTTGGTAATAAACTTGTAGCGGGTGCAGGAGCGTGTGGGGCGTCTCAGTGCAGCCTGTGCGCTCATTTGAAACCCGCGGAGACTCTACGGCGCATCACAAACACACACGCTCCCTATGCACGGCTCGTCTGCGACAGCGTGTGCCCTCGTGTACCAGCGTGCATCACAGGGCAGGTTCAACTTCCTAAACATCCTACCTGTCCATCTGCCTCACGTCAGCACGCCGCCCCTCGCCTTTTCACGCTCTCGCTCCTTCCTGCGTACAGCGAACACAAGCCCCTCCCACAGTGCGGCTGATTAGAAGAGCAAGACCAAACGTGAGGCAAAAACGAGTCTAAATTTGTGTTACAGTGTTGGCACAAAGCAGGTCTACAGCATAGAGCGGATCTACAGAACAGACCTACTGCCACATTTGGCTGAAGTTTGTCTAACAAAAGTGCACAAATGCATCTGTGTTTGTCACGATGTGTGTTTGGTTTGGTAAACGTGCAGAGGCTGGTAAATATCGCTGCAAAACCAGAAAAGAATGAAACTCCAGTTTGGAACTTTAAAAAACAGGTTTAAAAATCTTCCTTCACTTTTTTCATAGTTTTGTGTAAAGTGCCAGAGGAAGTTCTCTTAAAGAAGAGGTTCTCAAACTGTGGGCGAGGGTCCAAAAAAGGGGCACAGAGTGTTTCAGTGCAGTTTGCTTGGCTTTGTATTAGGTAGATCATTTTGACTTGGTCATTTGCTGAAAAAGTGTGAGCACCTCTGGTCTAAAACTTCCACACATCTCCACAGAGTTAATTAGACCTTTGAACGTATGTTTTAGGAGTGAACGGTTCGAGCTGCTGTCACTTCCACACAGTCTCCTCCCTCCAGGTGAAGCGATCTGTCAGACCTCAAGTTTCGCTGCAGGCTGTGCTCAAGTGCGTCACTCAGGCCGCGTACAGACACAGTCACATACCTGACACATACCTGACACAGCGCTGACACAGAATGTACATAAATACAAACCGGAGCGCATCTGAAAATACGTGCTTCATGTGCCTAAAGCCCGGTTTACAATGGAGGAGTTACAATGCAATAAATCTTTGGATATTTATGGAAAAAGCAATAAAATGTAAAAAGGGTAAAATGGTCAGTGGCAAAGGTGTATGTTTGCATAGGGACGGTGGGGACAGGTCACAACCAATATTTGGGGAAGACA
The DNA here is from genome assembly GCF_026225935.1 of Boleophthalmus pectinirostris. Taxonomy (NCBI): domain Eukaryota; kingdom Metazoa; phylum Chordata; class Actinopteri; order Gobiiformes; family Gobiidae; genus Boleophthalmus; species Boleophthalmus pectinirostris. The sequence continues at coordinate 36,288,882 of NW_026571473.1, forward strand.
AAGTAGTCCCTATATTTGAGATGCTATTTTAATAAACAAAAATATACATTTATTCAGATATTATTAACTATTAACTCAGTAGTATTAAATTAACACATTTTAGTTCACATTTTGTTTATTAGATGTTCTGAGATGTATTCAGTGACCACCAAACTTTTCAAAATGAACTTACTTGGCTTCATCTTCAATTAAACTTGTCTTATAATAAGTCGCTGCGGAAAAAGATCGACTATCACCACAAGTGCACCTCCCAAACGGAGCCCTACTCGTGCGCTGTTAGCAGCCGGACTCTACTGACAATATTCGGTCGCGTGGACTGTACCCCCTCCCGTACGCGGACTAAACCAGGACTAAACCAGGTCTAAACCAGGACTAAACAAGGTCTAAAACAGGACTAAACAAGGTCTAAAACAGGACTAAACCAGGTCTAAACCAGGTCTAAACCAGGACTAAACCAGGTCTAAATCAGGACTAAACCAGGTCTAAAACAGGTCTAAACCAGGTCTAAAACAGGTCTAAACCAGGACTAAACAAGGTCTAAAACAGGACAAAACCAGGTCTAAACCAGGACTTAACAAGGTCTAAAACAGGACTAAACCATGTCTAAACCAGGTCTAAAACAGGTCTAAACAGGTCTAAAACAGGTCTAAACCAGGACTAAACCAGGTCTAAACCAGGTCTAAACCAGGACTAAACAAGGTCTAAAACAGGACAAAACCAGGTCTAAACCAGGACAAAATCAGGTCTAAAACAGGACTAAACAAGATCTAAACCAGGACTTAACAAGGTCTAAAACAGGACTAAACCATGTCTAAACCAGGACTAAACGATGTCTAAACCAGGACTAAACCAGGTCTAAACCAGGACTAAACCAGGTCTAAACTAGGCCTAAAACAGGACTAAACCAGGTCTAAACAGGACTAAACCAGGTCTAAAACAGGACTAAACCAGGTCTAAAATAGGACTAAACCAGGTCTAAAACAGGACTAAACCAGGACTAAACCAATTTACAAGTTATGTCACCCAGTAGATAAGTTTGCTGTATAATATTCTATGCAAAGCGACTTCTACACACTGGAAAAGTTGCACAACGTCCCCTGATTTCACTGATATCATTGTGTCCTCGGGCAAGACACTTCTTTCACCCGCCTCGCCCCCAGTGACTGCGCACGGCGGCGTTTGAAAGTGTGTGAACGAGTGAGCGGATCCTTTATGTAAAGCGCTGTATAAAAACCGTACTTGAAGGGCAGATATTTGAAGTATTATTCAAACGACTTCAGTGCACGGTGACCCAAACAAAAAATAATGACACACGTCCATCCTTTTATTCCCGTCATTATACAAATTCTGCTCTCGGCACGTCACAGTTTACAATAGGCCCCATTGAACGGACCGGCGAGGCTGTGGTCACCTGGTTTATGGTCTCTCATGTCATTTATGTAACAGGCAGAGTATGTGCGTCATGACATGTTTGTGCTTTGCTCAACACAGCATCGGCTCAGTAACCTATAATTTATCAAAAGTATTAGTAGAAATTATAAAACAATTATTAGGCCATACCCAGTAACGCTGCAAGAACACAAAACAACTGGCCCAGGAACTGAAAACTACCAAAGTACAAACCAAGGAAATAATAATATCTCAAGATTTGGTTTTCCTGTTCACAAAAACTCCCATAAATGTCACTTTGCACATAGGTGAGAACCGCCTGAAGACAGATAAAATACTTCAGAAACAAACCAACCTGACAGTCAAAGGCATAAATCGGCTCCTTCATTTTGTATCCACATCCATATCCCGTATTTTTCGGATTATAAGTCGCACTTTTCTTCATAGTTTGGGTGTTTCCTGCAATTTATACTCCGGTGCAACCTGTGCCACTGTCACTTCACTCTACTGCGCATGTCTCCTGCAGAAAGAGCCTTTGTCCTGTCTGTATCATGTCAGTCGATCGCAACATTACTTCTGCACCACTGAAAATGTAAAAATGTAAACAAAATTATAAAGACGACTGAGAAGACTGAACACAAATGCCCCCAAAAAGAAAGTCAGATTTTGCAGATTACAAGATGCACGTCGTGAAATCTGCAGCTGAAAACGGTAATCGAGCAGCAGAAAGAAAGTTTGGAGTGACAGAGAAACGTGTGACAGCGGGAGGATGCACCATGAAACTTTCCCTGAAGTCACTGGATGGATGGACAAAGTCTGGACTTCAGTGACACCGAAACCATCCTGTCAGGATTCAGAAAGGCCCGAATAATTCTAACTGGAACTGATGCTGAGTCTGACGACAGCGACACAGAAGAGGAAGTGACGCTCTGTTTACCTCCGGAGGTCGTGGAGTTGCTCAGAAGTGACACCGAAAATGAAGAATTCAATGGTGGTGGTTAGCTATGATTGTAGCCACAGCTGCCCTGGGGTAGACTGACGGAAGCGAGGCTGCCAATCTGCACCATCGGCCCCTCCGACCACCACCAACACTCACACACACTACTTTCACTAGGAAATGTGGGAAAAGCATCTTGCCTAAAGACACAATGACAGTTTTTATGACTGGTGCCCCCCTGTGGCTCCTGATGTTCCCAGTGTCTCCCATCCAAATACTAACCAGGCCCTGCTGAGCTTCTGAGATCTGATCTGAGATCAGGCTTTGACAAGTATGCCACTTTTAAACTTGTATATATATATATATATATATTTATATATTTATTTATATATATTTATTTATATTTATATATACTTACACTTTTACTTTTTACTTTTATAAAGAAGCATTTTATGGAGCTAAATTATTCCCTGATTGTGGAAAAGATGGACTGGCGTGGGTAGTGTTGTGTTTTAGTTTTAGTTTTTCCTCGAGTGAAGCAGAAAATGGAGCCACTGTCTGTGTGACTGTGTGAAATGTTCATGTATGTTAGTTATGTTAGTTTAGTTTGTTAGTGATTTGGAGTTAGATGGAGAGTTTGATAAACTTGTTCTGTTGTTTACGTTATAGTTTATCTGAAGAACTGTTCATATGTGACGTTAACAGTCTGTTGTTCTCTGTTCTGTTGTTATTATTGTAACTTTCCTTGCAAGATGAAATGTCGGTTCCTGGTCTCTGATTTTATAAACTAAATTTCCCCCAAAACGTGCAACTTATGTTTTTTTTCGTCATCATTACGCATTTTTTGGCTGGTGTGACTTATACTCCACAGCAACTTACAGTCCAAAAAATACGGTACTTTAAATACAAAGGAAAAATGCACAGGATGAATCGACCATCATGAGTGGGTTCTTCATGGAGGAACCTGGAGGAGAAGGCCATAAACACAGCACCAACAAAACGTGGACTCACTGTTTGAAAAAGTTACGAGGACGACAAACTGGAAAAGATCAGAAAGGGACACACACAGGAGCTCACAGACCAAAACACAATAGACGTCCAAAGAACAGACTGGTGATGCTGTGGTCACTCGCTTTATGGTCTCTCATGCCATTTATGTAACAGTGCGTGCGTCATGACACTCGCTTTAGGGTTTTGCTCGAGGACAAATGTTTTTAAAGTGATTTATGCACCTGGTTATGTGTTGAAGTACTTCTGAGGTTAAAAAGGTACAGTATGTCTCTGTTGGAAATATGTCCCCTGCATTATTACCGCATCACAATGTGGAGTGTTTTCAGTTTGAGAGAAACAAAACTAAACCAGGACTAAACCAGGTCTAAAACAGGACTAAACCAGGTCTAAAACAGGACTAAACCAGGTCTAAAACAGGACTAAAACAGGACTAAACCAGGTCTAAAACAGGACTAAACCAGGTCTAATACAGGACTAAACCAGATCTAAAACAGGACTAAACTAGGTCTAAAACAGGACTAAACTAGGTCTAAAACAGGACTAAACCAGGTCTAGTACAGGACTAAACCAGATCTAAAACAGGACTAAACCAGGTCTAAAACAGGACTAAACCAGGTCTAAACCAGGACTGAACCAGGTCTAAACCAGGACTAAACCATGACTAAACCAGATCTAAAACAGGACAAAACTAGGATTAAACCAGGTCTAAAACAGGACTAAACCAGGTCTAAAATGACTAAACCAGGTCTAAAATGACTAGACCAGGTCTAAAACAGGACTAAACCAGGTCTAAAACAGGACTAAACCAGGTCTAAAACAGGACTAAACTAGGACAAAACCAGGTCTAGTACAGAACAAAACCAGGACTAAACCAGGTCTAAAACAGGACAAAAGCAGGTCTAAAACAGGATTAAACCAGGTCTAAAATGACTAGACCAGGTCTAAACCAGGTCTAAAACAGGACTAAACCAGGTCTAAAACAGGACTAAACTAGGACAAAACCAGGTCTAGTACAGGACAAAACCAGGACTAAACCAGGTCTAAAACAGGACAAAAGCAGGTCTAAAACAGGACTAAACCAGGTCTAAACCAGGACTAAACCAGGTCTAAACCAGGACTAAACCAGGTCTAAAACAGGACTAAACCAGGTCTAAAACAGGATTAAACCAGGTCTAAAACAGGTCTAATACAGGACTATACCAGGTCTAAAATGACTAAACCAGGTCTAAAATGACTAGACCAGGTCTAAATCAGTACTAAACCAGGTCTAATACAGGACTAAACCAGGTCTAAACCAGGACTAAACCAGGTCTAAAACAGGACTAAACCAGGTCTAAAACAGGACAAAACCAGGTCTAAAACAGGACTAAACTAGGACAAAACCAGGTCTAGTACAGGACAAAACCAGGACTAAACCAGGTCTAAAACAGGACTAAACCAGGTCTAATACAGGACTAAACCAGGTCTAAAAGGACTAAACCAGGTCTAAAACAGGACTAAAACCAGGTCTAAACCAGGACTAAACCAGGTCTAAAACAGGATTAAACCAGGTCTAAAACAGGTCTAATACAGGACTATACCAGGTCTAAAATGACTAAACCAGGTCTAAAATGACTAGACCAGGTCTAAATCAGTACTAAACCAGGTCTAATACAGGACTAAACCAGGTCTAATACAGGACTAAACCAGGTCTAAACCAGGACTAAACCAGGTCTAAACCAGGACTAAACCAGGTCTAAAACAGGACTAAACCAGGTCTAAAACAGGACTAAAACCAGGTCTAAAACAGGACTAAACCAGGTCTAAAACAGGACTAAACTAGGACAAAACCAGGTCTAGTACAGGACAAAACCAGGACTAAACCAGGTCTAAAACAGGACTAAACCAGGTCTAATACAGGACTAAACCAGGTCTAAAACGACTAAACCAGGTCTAAAACAGGACTAAACCAGGTCTAAACCAGGACTAAACCAGGTCTAAAACAGGATTAAACCAGGTCTAAAACAGGTCTAATACAGGACTATACCAGGTCTAAAATGACTAAACCAGGTCTAAAATGACTAACCAGGTCTAATCTACTAAACCAGGTCTAATACAGGACTAAACCAGGTCTAATACAGGACTAAAACCAGGTCTAAACCAGGACTAAAACCAGGTCTAAACCAGGACTAAACCAGGTCTAAAACAGGACTAAACCAGGTCTAAAACAGGACAAACCAGGTCTAAAACAGGATTAAACCAGGTCTAAAACAGGACAAAACCAGGTCTAAAACAGGACAAAACCAGGTCTAAAACAGGACTGAACTAGGACAAAACCAGGTCTAGTACAGGACAAAACCAGGACTAAACCAGGTCTAAAACAGGACAAAACCAGGTCTAAAACAGGAAAACCAGGTCTAAAACAGGATTAAACCAGGTCTAAAACAGGACTAAACAGGTCTAAAACAGGTCTAAAACAGGACTAAACCAGGTCTAAAACAGGACTAAACTAGGACAAAACCAGGTCTAGTACAGGACAAAAACAAGACTAAACCAGGTCTAAAACAGGACAAAAGCAGGTCTAAAACAGGATTAAAAATGGACCGTGGAGCAAAAAAGGTTGGGGGACCACTGCACTAAAGAATCATCTTAAAAGGACAATGGACACAAACTGTACATTTCCTGTACACAATTCCAGATATGTTTGTGATGAGGAAACACAGATAGCACACAACAACAGATCAACACAAGACAAGAGTAAACAACAAAAAGAAGGAAGTAAAGAGAATCAGTCTTCATTTAAAATCACCAACGCGATTAGATCTTTTGTTTTTCTTTTGTTCGTTTGACGCCTGCTGTCATGAGACGTCACTGATCAGCTGGCGGCGGCTCACGTGGCTCATGGTACAGAACATTTTGAACATTGGAGACGTAAACAAAACACAGCTCCGGGTTTGTTTTGGATGCGGTAACAATGCTCACACCTGACAAGAGTTCCATTTGCATAATATAAGACCTTTAAATCTGCACCGTTTACAAAGACTTAAACACAAAGCTCTGTTTAAGTCCGCGCCTTTGTCGTCGCTTTAAATCAATGGTAATGTTGTCAGCTCGTCTAAACCTTACAGATCCCACCGAGGGACGTCCTGTATGTGGAAAAGTCAAGAGCATTAAGAGTTATTAAAGGTTGTATAGAGGATTTTTTTAAGGGAAGAGAAATACAGCGACAGTTCTTTTACAAATGTTGTGCATGCGAGTTTTTAGACCCTTCGTCCGCTTCACTCGCGCAATCGCTGGAAGGAATCTCCAAGAATCACCTCAGTTTGTCTTCGCTCCTTTTCCCCTTCTCTTCTTCTTTCAGCGACCTCAAGAACCAACTTTCTTTTGCGGCGAACTGGTCGTGGATTCTCGTCCGCCATCGCAACAAACTTTGTGAGGAAGTGACAGTTTGAAAAAGCCTCTAAGAACCGCTGCATAAACCACGTGATCCCTGCATCCCGACGAGTCAATTACACTAGAAACGTAGGGAGTTTGATTGATGACCTGACAGCCAATAGGTAAAGAGGCAGCCTCGTTTTCTATTGGCTGATGTTTATCTGGCCTCAACACGTCCACAGTTGATAAATTTTCATTCTTTTTTTTTTGGTCATCGTAATTACAAGGCTGCTGCGTCTCTGTAATGGTATTTTAAACTTTCATTGACAATTTGAAACAAAAAAAAAATCCTCCATACAACCTTTAAGACGCACGTAAGAGTTAGGCTACGTTTACGCTGAAACGAATCACAGTATCACGAAAAACGGAAACGATTTGCGTCCACACACGTCGTTTCTGTGTCCGCAATCCTTCCCTATCCACACAGCTTTGAGTATATTTGTTTACATTTTACAGAAACGAAACTTAAAAACACATTTGCATAAACTAAGTGCTCAAAAAAAGCTTCTGTTGGATAAAAAAGGACACGACTCAGTGGAATATCCTCCTGACTATAATAGTTCATATTTGTCCTCTCTAGTGGACATTTCTTTACTAAAATATTTCCAACCCCCTGTGCATTACCTAACCAACTCCCTCTGTGATTTAAAGAGGACATTCACAGCTTTCAAATGCTACCAAATTTATAAGGGTAGAGCTTTGAAAAGACCCTCCTCCTCTTCAAGGAAAATGGCTGCCATCAACACAACCACATTTTATGGAAAAAAGAACAGTAAGTGTATACCTTTTTTATTAAGCACATTTTGGATCAAAGTTGCATTGTTATATTGTTATGAATGTCTAATGAACACATTAAAACCATTTTTAAAGTAATGTAACAATATTTTACAATGAAATTTGAGTGTTTAACAAATGTGAAATTTGAAAGGAATTGGTTCTAGGTCAGAGGCAGAGAGAGTTTTACTACAAACTGTGGGAGAAAACTCAGATATTGAGTTGTCTGATGATGATGACCAGGATCCATTGTTTGGGGGAGAGGCTGAGGAATCAGAGAGCTCTGAGGATGAGGATGAGGTTGAGGAAGAAGAGTCAGTGTCCAGTCGCCGTCCGCTCTGGAGCAAGACTACAGTGTACATCTTGATCTTGTACTCTCTTAGTATTATGTATTTTACAATGTATTTTATATATTTAATTCATTCAAATCATTTTGCAAAAAAAACCTATTCAGAATAATTCAGTTTTGTAATAGTTTACTATAACAATCTTTCAACTTTAAAATGAAATTTTTATTGTTTTCCTTAAGATTCAACCCCCAACTGGATGAACTTCCAATTATTCTAAGCAGTGATGCTGTTCACAAGCAGCAGCAGTCAAAACTGGACTCCCAGCTCCCTTTGTTTATTTTGAACAATGTACATTGAGTGCGTATACATGCACATCAATAACCCGGTTATGTCAGTATTCGTGTTACTGTGTTTACATGCGCACTGAGAAACCGGGACACTCATATTCGCGTGTACATGATCAAATGGAGTATCCCGGTTTCTTGACATCTTACAAATGCGCAGGCGCAAAAATTAACTTAAATCAATTTCATAAACCAGGAAAAATACAAACCGTGAGCTCCTTTAGCATAAGAAGCTAAGGAGCTACGAGATCTCCCACAATCCACTGTGCAGATTCTTCATAAAATCTTCTGCATAAATAAACTCAACTTTACAACATATAAACCATAAACACTATAGACACATCAGCCCGTTTGATCAGATAATTCAGCTGTGATCACATTTGTTTATGTTTTACAGAAACGAAACTTAAGACCGTTTGGCTAATTAGCATAAACTGTTAGCGGCGATAAAAACAACTCGCTCCTTGCGCCGCTGATGTGATCAGTTTCTTTTGGACTAAATGACACGACTCTGTGGATTATGTGTGTTATTTCTGTGACAGAAGAGGCGCTAATGATGGTAAGTGTGTTCTGTGCGTATAGAGTATAGGAGATAGTTCATGTTTTAGTTTTTCAGCGTCACACGAGTGCAGGTCGTACGAGTGCAGATTGTACGTGTGCAGGTTTAGCGCAGCTCTTTATTTTACCGTCATTTCACTCGTTTGGTCACTTTATTTATGTTGGTCAATTTATTTATGTGACTACTGTTGTGGTGAAAGGCTGGAAAGTGTCTTTTGGACGCATGCGACTCAACTTTATGTTGCAGTAACCGGGGTACTGTGTTTACATGCCACAAGTATCCCGGTTACTATCGGAATAAACCAGCTACAGTAACCCGGTTTCTAATAACCGGGATACTGCCATAACCGGGTTACTGCCATAACCGGGTTACTGAAACCAGGTTACTGCGTATACATGCACCATCAACAAACCGGGATACTCAAAAAACCCGATCATAACCGGGTTATTGATGTGCATGTATACGCACTCACTGATGACTCTGTGTGTACATGGCCTGTTTGGGTTATCCAAACATTCAATGTATTGGGCTTCAAATAGTAGCAGAATCCATGACCAGAAATCGGTTCTACAAACTGAGTGTTCTTTCTGTGACAGAGGGATGTTCTGCTGATGGTGAGTCTGTTGTGTTTTCTATCACGTTGGAGATGGTCCATGTTAAACTTTTCAGAGATTATACGTCTGCAGGTCGTACACACAGACCTATAGAATTATACTTCACCCTTTAACACGAAACCGCTTGAAACACTAGTAAGTTGCAGCAGCCGATTTCAAGCTGAGGAAGATGGCAAGTGTAAAAACAGTCTTTTTGTGTCAAACTTATTTTGGTCCGGGGGTCGTATCCAACCCACTTTGATCCCAAAGGGGCCGGATCAGAAAACTCATGTCATATAAACCCCAAAAATAACAATAAGTTCAAATATTTGTGCAGAGAAACACAAATCTATTACAGAAATTTTTTTTAATTGATGAACTCTTTCTTTTACAAAATATTATAATATTGTGAACAACCTGAAACTTTAAGAAAATGCAATTTCAACACAATGTTTTAACATGAACTTGTCTGTAAATAGGAATAAGTCAATTTTTGTTGTAAAATCCTGCACTCGGCTCCACTTTTCTCATGTTGGACATTTTTCTGATGAGGGTGTCACGGTCAACAGTCAAAACGATCGTCCTTTAAGAGCGTTTGGAAAGAGACAAGTCTTCATTTGTGCTGCTCTGGTGGGAGGGGCCACGTACAGAGACGCTGGAGACGCTGCTGTGATAAACACCACAGAAAATTTATAATATTTTAATAGAAAATATAATTCAAATATTTTAGTAGAAAATCAGCCGAGGGCCACATTAAAGGTCTTGGAGGGCCGGATCTGGTCCCCGGGCCGTATGTTTGACACCCCTGGTTTAAACAGTTTTCCACAATAACGTCACATGATCAATGCCACAAACCCAATGAATCAGTTGTGAAGTTTGTGAAGAAAGAAAGTCAAAAAGTAGCCAACAAAATACAGAGAGTAAAACAAAATCCCTCTATCTATGTTAGAAAAACTCCATCTAAAACACAGACTTTTTTTCTGACACTTTAAAACTTAATTTAACAAGATAAAGTTCTTATCATGTATTTGTATTAAAATAACCAGAAGTATTGTGCAACTTTTACAGGTTTTGGCCCTGGTTTATGTTATGGTTCCTCGGTAACAGTTAAGGAATTACCACAACTTCCCAATACTTCTGACATATTTGCTGCACGTGTCCAACCAGGAACTAAAACTTCATAAAAAAGGAAACATCTGTAGTTATTTCTCCAATTTCATATTCCAGTGAATGAAGGTGGTCACTTCTTTGGAAGGTTAAATGATTTTATCAGTGAACTATTGCACTCTTTAATAAACATGGCGTGTCTTTGTGTCCAGATTTGAGGAAAACAATCAAGTAGGCAAGGCAAGTTTAATTGTAAGGCACAATTCATACACAAAGTCATTCAAAGTGCTTTACAGAAAAAGAAATACATTAAAATCACAATAAAAACAAATCAAAACATAAATTATCATAAAGATTAAAATAAAGCTTTTTGCTGGTTTATTTTTAATGACAAAAACATGAGGGCCAAGTTGGGTCTGTATTTTTGTGTATGTGTGTTTGTGATATTACGACGGAGTATATAAGGCTGAGATAAAAAAAATAAAAATAATAATAATAATAATGCTGGCGCTACGAGAATAAAGTCGAAGCCAGAAGAAGTCGTAATTTTACAAGAATAAAGTCCTAATTTTAAAAGAATAAAGTTGTAATATTACGATAATAAAGTCGTATTTTTACGTGAACAAAGTAGTAATTTTATGAGAATAAAATCGTAGTCAAAATAAAGTCGTAATATTACGAGAATATCGGCTGCTCGAAAAGTCTGAATGAGTCTGAGGCTTTTGCTCTGGAAAATTTGGAGCATTTTGTAAAGGAGAAGAATCTGTGTATCATTCGTTCATTCGACTGAACCAGGACTGAATCAGGACTAAACCAGAACTAAGACCAGGATTGAGACCGGGACCAGACCGGGACCGAAAAAGGTTTAGTACTGGTTTAAGTCACGGAAATGGGAAACGGTTTTACTGTGACTTAAAATGCGATGCAGGACTATTGCGCCACATACAGACTGCCAGGACTAAACCAGGACTAAACAGTCCTGGTCTTGTCCCCGGTCTCAGTCCCGGTCTGGTCCCGGTATCACGGTCTGGTCCTGGTCTGGTCCCGGCCTCTGTCCCGGTTTCAGTCCCAGTCTCAGTCCTGGTCTGATCCTGGTCTCAGTCTTGGTCCCGGACTCAGTTCTTGTCTGGTCCCGGTCTAAGTCCTGGTGTCAGTCCCGGTCTGGTCCTGAACCTGGTTTAGTCCTGGTTCAATCTGGACTTTATTCTTGTAAAATGATGTCTTTATTATATTATTATTATTATATATTATTTATAGTAATATGACGACTTTAATGTAGTAATATTACGACTTTATTCTTGTAGCACCAGCATATTTTATTTATTTTTTTGATCTGTGTCAGTGCGGTGGCGAGTTTTGTTTTATTATTTGTGTTTGTGTGTGTAGATTTTGCACATTTTTAATTGCTGTTTTTATCAAATCAAATCAAACTTTATTTATAAAGCGCTTTTCATACAAAAACGTAACACAAAGTGCTTTACAGTGATTAAAAACAATCCCACATTTCCATCCATCCACCCACTTACCCAACCCCCACACCTGCCCGACTCCACACAACCAAACAACCCAAACACACACACACACACAAACACACACACACGTACACACGCCCTAAGATGGTAAAATACATAAAATCACCTAAAATAATAAAATAAAATAAAAAGTAAAATGTGAGGCTGAATACAGGCGAACCAGTTGAGAAAGCATCATCAGAGGAGCTTCTACACCAGGAGCAGAGAGACGTCCACCACCACCAGGAACCACCACAGGAGCCAGGGGAGAGATGAAGCCCAAGCACCAACTCTCCACCAGGAGCCCACAGGACAGAACCCAGCAGCCACAGCCGACCTCTGCTCCCGATGCAGAGGCTCCTACACTGGAAATCCTAAAAAAATATGCTTAAAATAAATAAATATTCTAAAATGTGTACAATAGAAACAGGTAAAAGTATAAGAATTTAATCAAAAGCTAAGCTAAAAAGGTGGGTCTTGAGCCTGATCTTAAAAACATGAACGTTCTCTGCAGCCCTGAGCTCCTCCGGCTGCAGTTCCATAGACGGGGGCCATAGTGCTGAAAAGACGCTTCTCTCCGTGAGTGTGTGTCCTGACTTTGGGAATGACCAGGAGCCTGCTGCCGGAGGAGCGCAGGGTCCGCGAGGGTTCGTAGGGTAAAAGCAGTTCTGAAAGATAAGAAGGCCCAAGACCATTAAGACATTTAAAAACCAGTAAAAGAACTTTAAAATCGATCCTGAAACACACAGGGAGCCAATGCAGTGACTTTAAAACCGGTGTAATGTGGTCCCGCCCTCTGGTCCTCGTCAGGACACGTGCTGCTGAATTTTGTAATAATTGCAAACCTGAAATACACTTTTTTTTAAATCTGTTTTATCATTTTTTTCTGCTGTGGAGTTTTATCTTTTTTTTTTTTTTAAGCCAAGATCAGCATTTAATTTGTAATTCATTTTTTTCACCTTTGTAATAAGTGATATTTTTATTCCGTGTTTCCTTTATTGGTGCTGCTGTGGCTCTCTCCCCTCGATTTTAAGCTACAGACATTTTAACCCAGTTTGGCTTTTAATTTACATTTTAATAAAAACAACAAACCACTGGACTTTACATTTTGTCTTCCAGGTAAATCAGGATGACGTCCACAACTCAAAACGTGATAAATTGTACATTTAAAAATACAAACTTTACCTTTTAAGGCGTTTTGCAAACTCATATTTATTGTAACAAGCACCAGCATAGGTCTCATTTTCTCTGGCTGACTCAGATTCTATTTTCAGAATCACTTATCTGTTCATCTGTTAATCGTGTAAAGGGAAGCAACAACTTCCCTCTCCCCAGACGCTTCCCCCAGTGATGAGTGTGCTGACGGATGTGCGGGCTTTCGTGGCGCTTCACGGATCAGATCGCGGCCTCGGCTGACGCGGCTGTGGTCAGTTTCAAGAGCAGACACGTGTACTTGATGCGCGGATGAGTCTGAGATAAAAGAGGCGAGGGACGAGAAGAAGAAGACGACAACAGGATGTGGTGAAGATGACCGCACGTCTAAAACCAGACTTGTTCCGATTGGCGCTGATACAGATACAGATATTTGCAAAAAAATATATAAAAAATACGATACCACACATTTTTTCTCAGCTCTCATATCAGCGAGGACTCAAACCAAACCACTGATCTGACACCGCACGGTTTTATTTATCAGGGACATGCACATAAAAATAAATGAACTAAACTAAATACAGACCATACACACAAACTAGTATATGGACACAGAAGACTTGATCCCTGTAAAATAACTAGACGGTGTTGTTGCTTGTATCTGTCTCGAGTTGACATACAGGCCACCCACTGGTACCTCAGCGAAAAAGTCCCTCCTGCCCACAAAGGATTTTTCCCATAAAACGCAATGTAATCACAAACTGTCCGTGTTCAGCCGACAGGGACCTACAGCTTTCAAAAGTGTCAAATTTTGTGGCGATTTTTACCTGTATTTAGTAAGCAAGTAAGTCTTTATTTATATAGCGCTTTTCACAGACATTTTCTGTCCCCCAAAGACGCTTTACAGAGCATTATTCAGCATTCATTTCATTCACTCTAAACCACAGGTGTCAAACATAAGGCCCGGGGGCCAGATCCGGGCCTCCAAGACCTTTAATCTGGCCCTCGGCTGATTTTCTACAAAAATATTTGAATTATATTTTTTATTAAAATATTGGTAATTTTCTGTGGTGTTTATCACAGCAGCGTCTCCAGCGTCTCTGTACGTGGCCCCTCCCACCAGAGCAGCACAAATGAAGACTTGTCTCTTTCCAAACGCTCTTAAAGGACGATCGTTTTGACTGTTGACCGTGACACCCTCATCAGAAAAATGTCCAACATGAGAAAAGTGGAGCCGAGTGCAGGATTTTACAACAAAAATTTACTTATTCCTATTTGCATACACAAGTTCAAGTTAAAACATTGTGTTGAAATTGCGTTTTTCTTAAAGTTTCAGGTTCTTATTAATAATATAATATTTTGTAAAAGAAAGAGATTTCTGTAATAGATTTGCATTTTTCTGCACAAATATTTGAACTTATTTTTGGGGTTTATATGCCATGAGTTTTCTGATCCGGCCCCTTTGGGATCAAAGTAGGTTGGATACGGCCCCCGGACCAAAATGAGTTTGACACTCCTGTTCTAAACCCTGGTGATGGTAAGATACTATTGTAGCCACAGCCGCCCTGGGGCACACTGACAGAAGTACGTCTGCCATGCCAGTCGGCGCCATCGGTCCCTCCGACCACCACCAACACTCACACACACACCACTTTCATACTAGGCAATGTGGGCGAAGTGTCTTGCCTAAGGACACAATGATTGAATTGATTGTATTTAACTGACCTTGACTATCAGCTGTTCTTGGAGACCTGTGTAGATTTAGATCATAAACTTTTTCTCGGCTCAAAATCCTCCATCCATTTATCCATTTTCTTTCTCTTATCTGGAGCTGGGTTGCGGGGGCAGGGACTCATGGACTTCCTTCACCCTGGACACTTCCTCCAGGGAGACCCCAAGGTGTTCCCAGGCCAGCCCAGAGACATAGTCCCTCCAGCGTGTCCTGGGTCTTCCTTGGGGCCTCCTCCTGGTGGAACATGCCCAGAAAACAAGTTTCGAGGGAGGCATCCGGAACAGACGCTCAAGTCTCAGCTGCTCCTCTCGACGTGGAGGAGCGGCGGCTCTACTCCGAGCTCCTCCCAGGTGGCTGAGCTTCTCACCCTGTCTCTAAGGGAGCGCCCAGACACCCTGCGAAGGAAACTCATTTTGACCGCTTGTATCCATAACCTCGTCCTTTTGGTCATTACCCAGAGCTCATGACCAGAGGTGAGAGGAGGAACGTAGATTGATGGTAAATCGGGAGCTTCGCTTTTCGACTCAGCTCCTCTTCACCACAACGGTCCGATACAGCGACCGCATCACTGCAGACGCTGCACCGATCCACCTGTCAATCTCACGCTCCATCCTCCCCTCACTCATGAACAAGACCCCGAGATACTTGAACTTCTCCACTTGAGGCAGAGACTCTCCACCTGCGTCGCTGCAGACACTGCAAAATACTCAGTTGTCTTAAAAACAGTTTTTAAATCTTGGTCCAGATAGTGAAGTTAAGTGAGCAGGTCTTCAGTTCACTTTCTACTGAGAATCTGTGGCCCCTCTATACTATACTACAGCTAAAGGAGAACACAAGCAGAAGTTCTTCCTCCTCCAGGCCAAAGAAGAGTCAGGTTTGTGAAGATGCAAGCTCACTCACAGTAAGGGCATATGTTTTAGATTTTTGTTTGTTTTGTTTATTTTTTGTGGTTTTTTTTGTATTTACTGCTATTTTATGTTTTTTTATTTATTTATTTATTTTTTGCTTTTATTAGCTTTATTAGCTTTTATTGGTTTGATTGTTTTCGGACTGGTATGACCAAGTTTTAGCAATTTACCTTTTTGTGGTCATGATGACATTGTTCTATAAAACGTTTATGGAATCAGTTTTAACGTTTTCATTTGCATTGGTTTCAAAAACAAGAACTCCCTGAATCAGTCGGTTAAACGAGCGAGTGAGGTGATTGTTCATCCTCAGAGACGATTGGACTCTCTGTACTCAAGACACTTACAGAGGACGTCCCGGAGTATTTTAGAAGACGAGCAACATCCACTAAACTCAGAGTTTCAGCTGCTTCCCTTCGGTCAGAGGCTTTTAGTCCCAAGATGTAGATCAAATCGTTTTAAAAGGAGCTTCATTCCAGCTGTAATCTATTTATCTATCAATTTTAGTAAGTTTGTCTTGGGAAAATCGTGTGTTTTTATATATATTTCATATTTATCATGATTTTAGCCAAGTATGATGGATGAATTTAATTGTTTATGGAACAAACCATTCTGCACTGGAGCTTTGCAACACTTTTTATACATGTTTTTTGTACATAATGTGGATGAATGAAATGTGAAATGTGGGACCTGCCTTTCAAATCTGCAAAACGAATAAAAGAAACCTGACCTAACCTTCATTTTCTGATCTCTGTGCAGCACTTTGGAAACTGCTTTTTTTTGGTAAAATGCACTGTAGAAATAAAGCGGATTTGGAACTAAGATGAAAAAAGTCACTCACGATGGCTTCGGAGCTAGTTTGAGTTCTTCTTTATTTAAAAAAAACGGATTTCACGGACTATTATTTGTCTCTCCACACACACAGATCTTGGTCAACACTGTGTTTTCATTTGTCGCTATTTTAAACTTCAGATCTCTCTCCTTTTTCTTCAAACCCTTCGTCTGTCTTCGTCTGTCACTCCTTTTCTTCTCTTCCTCTCTTGTCCTGTCTCGGAGCCGTTGTTACACTCGTCGGTTGAGTAAACAATATTCACTGAACGATTCGCCGCACACGTAATTCAAACCGGACAGACTGGTTTGTTGTGATGACAGATTAGATTCCTGGTTTAAAGTTTCCACTGGGCTCGAATGCTCCAGATCTGAACACGTGATACATTTAGTAAGTCGTGATTCAGTCGGACAGCGGAGTGGAAAAATAAACCGTCGTTTATAATACCGCAGCTGAGAAAAACCAAGGCCGGCGAAGACAGATAAGATATAAAAGGTGTGAAGCGCGGCCAATGTAAACAACGTGGGATTGGAGAAGTACAGCCGACTACTGCTGCTGTTACTAGTACTGCAAATGTTACTGCAAATACTCCTACTACTACAAGCAGTGTTGGGAAGGTGACTTTTAAAATGTATTCCCCTACAGATTACAGATTACATACACCAAAATGTAGTTTGTAACGGAATCCATTGAATTACTTAAAGTGAGTAATGTAATCTGATTACTTTGGATTACTTGATTTGCTGTAGAGAAGCAAAGACGAGGAAATCTTCACATAAGATGTTTTGTCTGATAAAAGAAAATAAAAAGCCTAAACTTTACTGAACCAAATTAAAAATATTATTGATAGAAGATGAGGAGGCATGTCCACACAGCATGATTTAGTCCTGTTTTAATCCTGGTTTAGACCTGGTTTAGTCCTGGTTTAGACCTGGTTTTCGTCCTGCTTTAGTCCTGGTTTAGACCTGGTTTAGACCTGGTTTAGACCTGGTTTACACCTGGTTTAGTCCTGGTTTTAGTCCTGGTTTTAGTCCTGGTTTAGACCTGGTTTAGTCCTGGTTTTAGTCCTGGTTTAGTCCTGGTTTAGACCTGGTTTAGACCTGGTTTAGAACTGGTTTAATCCTGGTTTAGACCTGGTTTAGTCCTGGTTTAAACCTGGTTTTAGTCCTAGTTTAGACCTGGTTTTAGTCCTAGTTTAGACCTGGTTTTTACCTGGTCCTAGTTTAGACCTGGTTTTAGTCCTAGTTTAGTCCTAGTTTAGACCTGGTTTTAGTCCTAGTTTAGACCTGGTTTAGACCTGGTTTAGTGTCCGGCAATGAGTGAAATTACCAGACAAAAAAAAAAAAAAAAAAAAAAAAAAGGAATAGCCCAAAAGTGAAAACAGGAAAATACCACCGTGTAATCCATTTATTTCAACAAAGTAACTGTAATCCAATTACCACTCACTGAAACAGTAACTGTAACTGAATACAGTTACTCATTATTTGTACTCTGATTACATAACTGTGGTACATGTAATCTGTTACTCCCCAACACTGACTACAAGTGTGTATGTGTGTGTCCTCTCCGTGTTACTGTCAGTCTGTCCCAGGGCAGCTGTGGCTAAAATAGTAACTTAAAAGTAAAGTACACGATCGAGACAAGGCAAGATTTAGATATTTTTAATAAATACATTGTGCCATTTAGATCATAATTTTTGTTTTAACATCATTGTAACTCAGCTTTTTGGTATTACAGTTTATCAGTCTTTTATCCAAGCCAAATGTAAAAAAAAATCATCACAAGATCATTTTCCACTTGTGTGCAGAGTCTTTTGTCACCATCTATTTAACTTAAAGTGACTTGAATTAAGAACGTTTTATCTTGATTTGAGTAAATGTCACTTGATAAAACGATCTGACTTTTTGTACTTGCAGTAAAAAATACATCTTGTTACACTTGGCCGTACCACAGCCTGATCTCATCACATCTCAAAAGTTCAGCAGGGTCAGGCCTGGTTAATAATAATTAGGGGTGTCAAATTATCGCGTTAATTGCGATTAATTAATTACAGTCATATTTAGCGCGTTATGTTTTTTAATCGCGTTAATCTCATTTTTAATCTAACTTTACTGTTTCTGTATGTGAGTTGCTTTATTATAAAATCTGTTTTTATGTGTTGTTGGGACAACAACACATAAGCGTAAAGCTCGCTTCCTCCTGTGCGCCTCTAAACCAGAACTAACACCAAGACTAAAACCAGGACTAACCCAGACTAAACCAGGACTAAACCAGGACTAAACCAGGATTAATCCATTCCAGGACTAAACTAGGACTAAAGTAGGACTAAAGCAGGTCTAAACCAGGACTAAAACCAGTGATCTCATATATAAAGCATTTCTCTATCAATAATATTTTTAATATGGTTAAGGAAAGACTGGACTTTTTATTGTCTTTAAGTCGACAAAAGTTATTATGTTCAGATTTCCTCGTCTTTGCTACTTTACAGCAAACAGTTTCTTATTCATGGAGACTTGGGCTCAACAGACAATTTGGAGAGATTTGTTAAACAATAAATGACTTTATAAAGTCACTTTTTTTTTATCTATATCAGTCTTTTGATCTGCCACAATAATTTAATAATGAATTTAAATGAAAATACCTCAAATTGAAGCTTTTCTCAGCAATTTTTAGGTGAGATTAAAATGAGATTAATTAGATTAATTAATTACAGATCATAATTGAATTAATCTCTCAATTTTTTTAATCGCATGACAGCACTAATAATAATAATAATAATAATAATAATAATAATAATAAATATAATACATTTTATTTATATTGCACTTTACATAAAATAATCTCAAAGTGCTACAGGTAAAAACAGTGAATAAAAGTGCATCAGCAAACTGTGGATCAAACTAAAACTATTACAGGAACCAATAAGATAAAACAAAAATAAAATACAATTAACAAAAGGCTTTAGTAAAAAGATACGTTTTAAGATTTCGTTTAAAAACAGAAGTAGACTGTGGGGCTCTCAGGTGGTCGGGGAGAGTATTCTTTGTTTCTCTTTGTTTTTCAGTGCGTACACAAACAAAAAACTTTGACTTGGAAGTGACTATGCACAATGAGAAAATTCAAGCCGTCAGTGAAGTTAAATACCTTGGCCTCATTCTAAATGAAAATTTTAAATTTACCGGTCACACAAAATACTTGGTGAAGAAGATTAAGATTAGTCTCAGTTGCTTTCGTTTCATACGTAAAGATCTAATGCTCCACACTTCTAAACTATTCATGAACGCAATGATCTTCTCTCATCGATCTTATTGTATCACCTCATGGTCCCAGGCTCCTCAACTACATTAAAACCGCTTTGTTCATTATACAAACTGACCCTTAAGATCCTTGACAAAAAGCCCCAAAACTGGCACCACTGTGAAATTACAAAGAAACATCAACTTTTTAACTTTGAAAATTTTATTAATTTTAACAATCTTAAATTATTTTTTAAGTGTCTTAACCGCAATACACCATTACACTCAGAATTTGCCAGGACCATAAAATGTTCACAAAGAGCGAACACAAGAGGCGCTACTAGTGGTAACTGTGTTGTTCTCAGGTACAGGACGACTCTTGGTCAGTCCTCGTTCTCTTTTAAAGGGGCCAGTCTGTGGAACGGTTTAACAGCTCATTTAAAATTGGAAACCAACAACAACAAATTTAAAAGGAAATTAAAATTATTGTATGTTTCCAGTCAAAACTGCATCCACTGAAAATCTACTGTATATATTTTATCTGTATGTAATTTATGTGTCTCTGTTTTTATGCGTGTACTTTATATTTTTATATGGACAGGTGTTGAAAACTTGCACTTGTGCTAAAACACTCAAAGCAATGCATCTGGCTTGTCTAATGTGATTGTGATGTCCTTAATAAACATAAATAAATAAATAAAAATTCCGAAGGAGCTGCAGGTGAAAAGGCGCGATCAGCCATGGTGCAGAGTTTGGTTCTGGGGGGTTGGAGAGTGTTGGTGGATGCAGAGCGGAGGGAGCGTGAGGGGGTCTGGGGAGGGAGGAGGTCCTTAAGGTGCTGGGGGGAGTGACCGTGGATGCACTGGTGAGTGAGGAGGGAGACCTTGTACTCAATCCGGAGTGGGACAGGGAGCCAGTGAAGGGATTTCAGGATGGGGGGTGACATGGTCAAATTTTCGCACCCTCATCAGGATCCGGGCAGCGCTGTTCTGGACGTACTGCAGTCTCTGGATTAGTATTTGGATGGGAGACCTCTGGGAAAATCAGGCGCCAGTCACAAAAACTGTCATTGTGTCCTCACCCGCATTGCCCAGTATGAAAGTGGTGTGTGTGTGAGTGATGGTGGTGGTCGGAGGGGCCGATGGGGCAGATTGGCAGCCTCACCTCTGTCAGTCTGTCCCAGAGCAGCTGTGGCTACTGTAGTTTATTGTTTATGATCGTGCGAATTAAACTACAATGAGAATTTAAAAAAAATTTAAAAAGTAAGAACATTTTGTTTTTCGTTTATGGTCGTACAAACTAATAATAACGTTAACAAAGGCGAAAAAATTTATTGTTTATAATCGTGCGAAATAAACTACAGTGAGAATGAAAGAATGTAAGGATTATTTGTTTTTTGTTTTTCATTTATAGTCGTACAAACTAATAATAATGTTAACGAAGGCGGAAAAGTTTATCGTTTATGATCGTGCGAAACAATATACAATGAGAATTTAAAAAAAACAACAACTTTAAGGACATTTTGTTTTTGTTTATGGTCGTGCAAACTAATAGTAACGTTAACGAAGGCGAAAAAGTTTATCGTTTATGATTGTGCGAAACAAACAACGAGAATTTAAAAAAGAAAAAAGTAAGGACATTTAGTTTTCGTTTAAGGTCGTACGAACTAATAATGTTAACGAAGGCGAAAAAGTTTATCGTTTATGATCGTGCAAAACAAACTACAATGAGAATGAAAGAATGTATGGATTTTTTGTTTTTCGTTTTTTGTTTATGGTCGTACAAACTAATAATAATGTTAACGAAGGTGAAAACGTTTATCGTTTATGATGGTGCGAAACAAACTACAATGAGAATTTTTTTTTAAAGTAAAGACATTTAGTTTTCGTTTATGGTCGTGCAAACTAATAATAACGTTAACGAAGGCAGAAAAGTTTATCGTTTACGATCGTGCAAAATAAACAACAAGAATGAAAGAATGTAAGGATTTTTAGTTTTTTGTTTATGGTCGTACAAACTAATAATAATGTTAACAAAGACACAAAAGTTTATCGTTTATGACTGTGCGAAATAAACAACAATGAGAATTTAAAAAGAAAAAAAATAAGAACATTTAGTTTTCGTTTATGGTCGTACGAACTAGTAATGTTAACGAAGGTGAAAAAGTTTATCGTTTATGATGGTGCAAAACAAACTACAATGAGAATGAAAGAATGTAAGAATTTTTTGTTTTTTTAGTTTTTCGTTTATGGTCGTACAAACTAATAATAACGTTAACGAAGGAGAAAAAGTTTATCGTTTACGATCGTGCGAATTAAACTACAATGAGAATAAAAAAGAAAAAAGTAAGGACATTTAGTTTTTCGTTTATGGTCGTACAAACTAATAATAACGTTAACAAAGGCGAAAAAATTTATTGTTTATAATCGTGCGAAATAAAACTACAGTGAGAATGAAAGAATGTAAGGATCATTTGTTTTTTGTTTTTCATTTATGGTCGTACAAACTAATAATAATGTTAACGAAGGCCAAAAAGTTTATCGTTTATGATTGTGCGAAACAAACAACGAGAATTTAAAAAAGAAAAAAGTAAGGACATTTAGTTTTCGTTTAAGGTCGTACGAACTAATAATGTTAACGAAGGCGAAAAAGTTTATCGTTTATGATCGTGCAAAACAAACTACAGTGAGAATGAAAGAATGTAAGGATTTTTTGTTTTTCGTTTTTTGTTTATGGTCGTACAAACTAATAATAATGTTAACGAAGGCAGAAAAGTTTATCGTTTATGATCGTGCGAATTAAACTACAATGAGTATTAAAAAAAGAAAAAAGTAAGGACATTTAGTTTCCGTTTATGATCGTACAAACTAATAATAACGTTGACGAAGGAGAAAAAGTTTATCGTTTACGATCGTGCGAATTAAACTACAATGAGAATTAAAAAAAAAAAAAAAGTAAGAACATTTTGTTTTTCGTTTATGGTCGTACAAACTAATAATAATGTTAACGAAGGCGAAAAAATGTATTGTTTATAATCGTGCGAAATAAACTACAGTGAGAATGAAAGAATGTAAGGATTATTTGTTTTTTGTTTTTCATTTATGGTCGTACAAACTAATAATAATATTAACGAAGGCGAAAAAGTTTATCGTTTATGATCGTGCGAAACAATATACAATGAGAATTTTTTTTAAAAAAAAACAACTTTAAGGACATTTTGTTTTTGTTTATGGTCGTGCACAATAATAATAACGTTAACGAAGGCACAAAGGTTTATCGTTTATCACTGTACAAAATAAAAGTTAATGTTAAAGCAAATTTTTAAAGAAGAGCATGTGTTTAGTAGTTAATCGTCGTGTTTTTTTTTTTTTTTTGTCCAAACCTTTGACCTAGACAACACGTTCCGCAGTAGACAAATGGATTATTGTTATTATTAGATCTACGGGAAGACGATCACGCTTTCAGAACAAATACTTTTACTAGAACACCAAACGCAGGGAAATGTAGGACACCTCTTCTTCTCCCTCATCACATCCGAGCAGCAGCTTCAGCCCCGTACGCAGAGAACAGAGCGGCCCGGTGCAGAGTGACGTCAGCGCTGGAGAGTTTGTGGAGTCTTGTTATGGCTGCAGGGCCTTTTCGGAGTCTGTTATGGTGCGGCTCGACTTCGTAAAGACCGGTACAGGCTCAGGACGCTCTGGTTTGTTATGGTTCAGTGTGTTTAATGTGGAACTAAACAGCTCAACTCCGCCCATAACAACATCGCAAAATACAGCTGCTAAACAGACAGGACGTGGACGACCAGTGACGGGAGGAAGGGGGAATCATAGACTGTAAACAAAAACATACGGAGTTAACTTTGTATCTGAGCATGGGCGCGCTTCCGGACAACAACAACAAAAACCCTGCTGCTGTCAGTTTGGTCTTATATTTGTATTAAACTGCTCTACGTGATTTTTAACTCAATAAATCAAATAAATCAAGAAATGAACATTAACAAAAGACAAAATCAGACTCTGGTTTCCATGAGGTTCAGGCAGGAAAACGGGTCAGAAGGTTAGAAGGTGCGTGAAGGTCGCTGGGTTTGCTTTGTTTTGTTTTGTTTTTTTTGTAAATTGGGGGCACTGGGGCATCTATTTGGGGTTAATAAGACCAGGCCCCATCTAAATAAATGGCAATTCAACGGTATATGTACTAGTGTTGTAGTTAAGACTGCACCAATCGAGACCGAGATCAGTCCAAGACCACAGGGTCCCAAGACCGAGACAAGACCCGAGACCTCTGAGGGTCAAGACCGAGACGAGACCAAGACTTTTAAAGTTCGAGACCGAGACAAAACTAGGACTTTTAAAGGCTGAGACTGAGACTTTTAAAGTTCGAGACCGAGACAAGACCAGGACTTTTAAAGGCTGAGACTGAGACGAGACCGAGACTTTTAAAGGCTGAGACCAAGACGAGATCAAGATTTTTTAAAGTTCGAGACCGAGACAAGACCAGGACTTTTAAAGGCTGAGACCGAGACTTTTAAAGTTCGAGACCGAGACAAGACCAGGACTTTTAAAGGCTGAGACCGAGACAAGACCAGGACTTTTAAAGGCTGAGACCGAGACAAGACCAGGACTTTTAAAGGCTGAGACCGAGACGAGACCGAGACTTTTAAAGTTCGAGGCCGAGACAAAACTAGGACTTTTAAAGGCTGAGACCGAGACGAGACCAAGATTTTTAAAGTTCGAGACCGAGACAAGACCAGGACTTTTAAAGGCTGAGACCGAGACTTTTAAAGTTTGAGACCGAGACAAGACCAGGATCTCTGAGGGTCGAGACCGAGACAAGATCAAGACTTTTAAAGTTCAAGACCAAGACCAGACCAGGACTTTTAAAGGCTAAGACCGAGACGAGACCGAGACTTTTAAAGTTCGAGACCGAGACAAGACCAGGACTTTTAAAGGCTGAGACCGAGACGAGACTGAGACTTTTAAAGGCTGAGACCAAGACGAGATCAAGATTTTTAAAGTTCGAGACCGAGACAAGACCAGGACTTTTAAAGGCTGAGACTGAGATGAGACCGAGACTTTTAAAGTTCGAGACCGAGACAAGACCAGGATCTCTGAGGGTCGAGACCGAGACAAGATCAAGACTTGTAAAGTTCGAGACCAAGACAAGACCAAGACTTTTAAAGGCAGAGACAAGGACAAGACCGAGACATCTGAGGGTCGAGACCGAGACAAGATCAAGACTTGTAAAGTTCGAGACCGAGACAAGACCAGGATCTCTGAGGGTCGAGACCGAGACAAGATCAAGACTTGTAAAGTTCGAGACCAAGACAAGACCAAGACTTTTAAAGGCAGAGACAAGGACAAGACCGAGACATCTGAGAGTCGAGACCGAGACGAGACTAAGACTTTTAAAGTTTGAGACCGAGACAAGACCAAGACCTCTAAGGGTTGAGACCAAGACAAGACCAAGACTTTTAAAGGTCGAGAGCAAGACAAGACCAAAACGAGACCAAATCAAAACCATCATTGTCAGTTATTTTGGCAAATTTATATGTCAATGTTTTTATAAATATATCGAAATTTTATCTAATTAATGTTAATTTTGACATAAAATAAGACAAGCAAACTGTACTGCGCTGAAACACTCTGTTTGGATCCTCACCCACAGTTTGAGAACCTCTTCTTCTTCTAAGAGAACTTCCACTGGAACTTTACAGAAAAATGCTTAAAATGGGTAGGATTTTTACACCTGTTCTGAACTGGAGATACATTCTCTTACAGTGTATTTAGCAGCCACTCATGTCACAAACACATTTGGCATTATTTGGCATTTTATTAGGCAAACCTCAGCCCGCACGTCGCAGTAGGCCTGTTGTGTCAACATTGTAGCATAAATTTAGATTTGTTTTTGTTTCACATTTTGTCTTGTCCTTCAAATCAGCGCAAACTAAGGACCGAGTCGATGTGAGGAGAGAGAGTGTTTAGTCCCAGTGTTTAGTTAAACTTTCCGTCCATGTACATTTGACAAAAACAGAAGAATGAGGTGACGCTGGCGCTGCAGAGTCTGTTATGGTGCACTTCTTCTTCATAAAGACGAGTGCCGTTGGGGACACTCTGGTTTGTTATGGTTCAGTCTGTTTAAACCTTCGTCTGCTGCACAGAGACAAATGGAAACACACATACACATAATTAGATATTTATGAGATATTTGTGGGTTTCGATGGAAATTACGGCAATGTTTCCCAAACTTTTTTTTCTGGGGACCCATATTTTAAAAATCACAAATATGTCAATAGACATATAACCTTTATTTTGGATTTGATCATTATTGAACATTAATGATATTTTATTTTTGACTGAGTGATCGTGTCTCTGAACAATTATTATTCCTCAAGTTTTAAACAATAAAAAACAGTCACTGAAGCAGCAATAAAAGGATCCATAAAAAATAAAAAACAAATACAAATAAAAACCCAAACTTAAATTCTCCACCTGCAGCGAACCAAAAATGTCATCTGCTTCTGTGTTGTGTCATCATTTTATCACATGTAAACCAGCATTAAATGTTCTGTTTTCTTGAGAAACTTTTTTTCTTTTTCTTTATCCATGTTTTACCTACGAGAGGTCGAAAAGTTCAATAAATCGCGCTTCGGGCTGCAGATATGTGCCAGGTGTTGCACATCGGCAGCTGTGATGCTTATTTTGAGTGACAAAAATATTTAATTTTTTTTATTTTAATGGCGAGGAGAAAATTCAGTTTCTCGACTGGACAAAGTTAGCTTGGTTGAAGACGTTTCGCAGCTCATCCAAGCAGCTTCTTCAGCAAGTCTCTCCATGGCCGAGCACCAAAGTCCATCTGTGACATGTTAGTGTCATATGAACATCTCACACTCTGAGGAGCTCAGGGACCGGCCTCCTGCTGGTGCCCAGAGTCACGACTAAACAAGGGGAGTCAGAGTTTCAGGTTCATGCAGCTAAAACCTGGAACAGTCTGAACATGTGAGACAGACTCTTCTGTGACGCTGTTTAAATCCAGGCTCAAAACATTTCTGTTTAACTGTGCAATATAACTGAAAGGTTTTCATTCCGCACTCTTCTCTCCAATTTATGTCTCTCTTTTTTAATTTTAATCTTCATGATTATTTATATTTTGATTTGTTTTTATTATGATTTTAATGTATTTCTTATTTTCTTATTCTGTAAAGCACTTTGAATTACTTTGTGTACGAATTGTGCGATACAAATAAACTTGCTTTGCCTTTCCTTGCCTTCAGATCTGGTCAGACGCTGGTGGACACTTCCTTTGCACCAACAGCGTCTGACCAGAACCGAAGAAGCAGCGAAACGTCTTCAACCAAACTAACTTTTGTCCAGTCGACAAACTGAATTTCCTCCTCGCCAGGGATTCTACTGAGGGATTCTTCATACATCTCGTTTTATTTTAATGTTACAAGATTATCTACAAATTTAGAATTACATTTAGGAACGAACTAACTAAATTAAAAACACAGTGTAATTAAACACGACGTCAGAGGAACCACAGATCTAGTCTTGGGAAACAATGATTTACTGTAGGGATGGGCATGATTAATCGATTAATCGATAATTAATCATTAAGAATTTCATCGATTACGTTAATTTTAATCGACAAACTGAATGTATGTTGCTGTGTGTATCGTGACCAAACAGGTGTGTACATGTGTCTCTGCATCAGAAGGAGCGAGACACAAACAGTGGGTCAGTCTGTAACGAACCGAAGCACAAATGTGGATTTAACGATGATTTGTACAAGAAATTCCACACTTTCCGTTGCGTTCGGGACAAGTGTGAGTCCATGTGCACAGTGTATAAAGCAGCACATATGTTTCTGTGTCCAGTGGGAAAAAGTTTTACCAGGTGAGAGTCGCTCAATGTGGAGGACGAGTCCCCCCCCTCCCCCCGTACGCTGTCCTGGTTTTGACAAACGCAAATCTGGTCACACTAACCTGTATTCACCTGAGTCATGTCTTTTAATCCAACAGAAGTTGAACCACATCAGCGACACAAGAGCTGGAGTTTTATCTTCGCTTAGTTTATGCAAATTAGCCATGTGGTTTTAAGTTTCGTTTCTGTGAGAGAGCAGTGCTTTTCACAAGTGGGAAAAATTTTAAAGAAGTATCTCAGATTCTCACATCAGCATTAACACATGTTGAGAAATGGCTCACCAGGTCCTGTCTCCTGTTAAACAGACAAAAAACTGTGTGTATGTTTTTTTTCTAAAAATAAAAATAAGGTAACTAGGTCAAATGTGTATTTCAAAAGTCAAGAATTGAAATTAGTGAAGGAGTTCAAATATCTGGGAGTAATGTTGGACACTGCACTTACATTCAAAAACCATGTTTAAAATGGTGTCTAGAATAATCAAATACAACCTATGCAATAATCAAATACAACCTATGCAATTTTAATCAAATACGCAGGTCATTAACTAATGAAGCTGCAATGATGTTTTTTACATAGTATGATTTTTTCTCACATTAGTTATTGTATAACCAGTTGGTCTTTGTCAGGTGTAACAACTCTTAAGTCAATAGAATCCCTCTACAAAAAAGCTTTGAAAATATTAGACAAGAAACCCTTTACTTACCATAGTTGCAATGTGCTCTCCAAATACAATCTATTGAGCTTTCAGAATTTTATAAAATTTAGAAATGCCTGTTTGATGTATAAGATTTTGCACGGTTTAGCTCCACCCCCACTCAGTGATTATATCAGGTATAGGTCAAGTGTTTCATGTCGCTCCTCCAGGGCCACAACCAGAGGTGACTGTGAGGTGCCTGATAGAAAAACCTCTTTCAGTCAAAATGTGTTTTCATATAAGGCAGTGTTCTGTGGAACAGTTTACCACCCACAGTTAGAGACTCCCCCAGCTTTACGACTTTTAAAGGCCATTTAAAGACATGGCTCAGGTCGACACAGGTGTGTGATCATTTACTATAGTTTACAATGTGCAATGGGCAAAGTGCAATATGCTATTTATTAAGTATTTTAATATTTAAATTACGGGCAATATGTAATATACTAAAGAATTTTACCTTCGAGGGCACGTGCAATACATTGTAGAAAAGCACTTTATAGTAATTTTAGCTATGGGCTGTGTGCAATATCTATACACTGGCATCTTAACTAAACAAGGCAGCGTGCAATTTTGATCAAATAATCCAACATCCTTTGCTTGACCTGTGTCTGTGATCTTGTGACTGACCAGCTCTTTGTGTCTGTCTATTTGTATTATTGTATTGTCTGTCGGGATGTATTGTTTTTACTGTGATTTTGTTTTATGATTACATCAACCTGCCTAGGGACAGCAGATGGAAATTAGCCTTGGGCTATAATCTGATAACATATTTACATATCATGTATATGTTCATTAATGTGTTTTGTCCCTATTTTTTTTTTTAAATAAATAAATAAATAAATAAACAAACAAAACTGAATTAAACACATTATAATGTCAAACAGCTGATGTGGCTCTAGAGTCGTTACGGTTTATATGTCGTAAAGTTGAATGTATTTATGCAGATTAGTAGTGCAGATAGTAATAATAATGATGATCATTTTAATATAAAAACGTTAATGATTAATCGATCGTTAATTCTTCCGACGAGCGATTAAGAAAATTTCATCCCTAATTTACTGTACATCATTTCAACGTGCACAATGCTCCCAAACATGTATTTTCGATCTTTATCACCATATGAACATTGTAAATTTCCTTACATATGAGCACATAAATAGTCTCTGTGTTATTGTTAGCGTGTTGGCGTGTTAACCCCGCTGCGTCAGGCCTGTGCCGCGATGAGGCCCGGCGCTCGCTGCTGCGGAGCACATGCAGGTGCTGGTGTTTGTTATGGTCGACTCAGTGTAAATACTGTCAGGAGAGGAGAGACGAAGCACAGACTCTTTCCATTTGGAGAGAAACAGAGAGAGAAAGGAGAGAGACGGTGCGAGAGAAAGACAAAAATAGCGGTAGAGAGGTTAGTAGAGCGAGTACAGTGTAACGCGGTGTTGTTTCACGGGGTTCCCAGCAGCTGACGCGAGTTCTGTCTGCGCACGGGGGGGACTCCTCTGTACCAGGCGCTCGATTGTGTTTGTTTTGAAAAAGCAGAGCGGGTTCCAGACTCCACATGTGCTCACGACGTCACAGCTGTTTAACACTCTGGACAGACGCGACGTCAGAGCGCGCAGATAACACTGAGTTTCACCGTCAATATTTGAGGACATTATATTCACTCGCGTTCATTTCCTGGAGTCTAATCCTAATATTAGACAAATTGACGTACCGAAAAAAAACACCGCGCTTGTGTTTGTTATATACACTGCTCGAAAATATGAAACACACCAGACCTCAAAGTGAAAAACACAAACAAAACACACTGGATGTCTATACAAATACGGTCTTAGGAACAAAAGGATGCCACCTCCTTAAATGGAAATAAAATGTTCGACCACAGAGGGCTTCATTTTAAAAACACACTGGAAATCAAAGTGAAATAATGATGTGGCAGGCTCGTCCTTTTAGCCAGAATTTGATGGGGTCAACCTTATCATCACAAGAGCCTCTAGTCAGAAAATCCATGTTCAGGTAGTGTTACAAATTGTTACAAGTGAAATTGTATTTCAAGTTTTAAATATTTTAAAAAGTAAATATTAAAAGTAATAAATATATTAAACACTTAAAATACAGCAAAAATGTTTGAGGAAATAATGATTTGATTGGAAATGGCGTCTTAAGTGTAACAGGGTTAATAATTGTCTGATTTTCAGGCAACAACTTGCAAAATGTTCAGTAATTTGAACTCTACAACCTTCATTTCAATTTTATTTTAAATCTTTTTCTTTTAATATAGCATTGGTGGGTTTGTAAACCAACAAATTAAGTAATTCTGGCCTTAGCTAATGCTGTAATCCATGATTATGTGTTTTCCTGTCAATATCTCTGAAAATGTTGATGTTGCAGCCATTTTTAATTGGTAAACATCCAAAAGTTTACTCATTCTTCCCTGATATCCAGAGATTATTCCCTGTTGCTTTCATCAAATATACATTCAGTTGTTCAAGAGAAATGTTGCTGACAAACCAATAGAAGAGGGAATGATTTTCTGACTAGTGGGCCTTCTGACTAGTGGGCTTTCTGACTAGTGGGCTTTCTGACTAGTGGGCCTTCTGATGATAAGGGTGTAACCGAATTTGATTTCTCCAACTCAAGATGCTTCTCCATCTCTTGTGTGGTCCACGTGTTTGTTTTCATGTCCTGGCTCCTGATGAGACGACAGATGGAGTCTTTTAGGAGACGTCTTGTCCCAGATCTGTGTGAGGGCAACACCGAGCTCCTGTATTCAGTGTTGGGGAGGAACAGATTACATGTACCGGAGTTACGTAATCAGAGTACAAATTATGAGTAACTGTATTCAGTTACAGTTACTGTTTCAGTGAGTGGTAATTGGATTACAGTTACTTTGTTGAAATAAATGGATTACACAGCTGTATTTTCCTGTTTTCACATTTTGGGCTATGTCCCTTTTTTTTTTTTTTGTAATTCCACTCATTGCTGGAAACTAAACCAGGACTAAAATCAGGACTAAACCAGGACTAAAATCAGGACTAAACCAGGACTAAAATCAGGTCCAAACCAGGTTTTAATCAGGACTAAAACCAGGTCTAAACCAGGACTAAAACAAGGACTAAAACCAGGACTAAAACCAGGACTAAACCAAAACTAAACCAGGTCTAAACCAGGTCTAAAACAGTACTAAAACCAGGACTAAACCAGGACCAAATCTAGGACTAAAACCATGACTAAACCAGGACTAAATCCAAAGTAATCCAAAGTATTCAGATTACATTACTCACTTTAAGTAATTTAATGGATTACGTTACGTTGTTCTGTTTTTAAATATGACTTGAACCCAGGACCTACTGCAGCAGTGTAGGGTCTGACAATGGGTTAGAGAATTTCATCTTGGTTCCTAACGGTGTCAGATTACGATTTTGTAGCTGGTAGAGGTCGGTGCGTCCCTCCGTGGATCTGCCTCCAGACCATCACTGACCCACCACCAAACCGCTCATACTGAACCATGGTGCAGGTAGTAGAATGTTCTTCTTGTCTTCTCCAGACTCTTTCACGTCTATCGCAGGTGCTCAAGTTGCTCTCATCTGTGAAAAGCTCAGAGCACCAGTGTCGGCTGTTGTCAATTTTGATGTCCTCTAGCAAATGCCAATAGAGCTCCATGGTCAGACTGGGACCACAAAATGGCCCTGAACTTTTTTTTCGGTCCCAATCAGACGGACAGACAGCTGTTCTGGACTTTTACAGAATGCACAGAATTGCCAGTTTGCCCCTGTTTGTTCACGGAGCTGGATGGTGAGCACAGGTCCCACTACAGGACGTGGCACCTTCAAGCCGCCCTCATGAAGTCTGTTTGTGAAGGTTTGAGCAGAGGCATCACAGCAAGAAGGTTCTGGGTTTGATCCCCGGGTCGCCTGAGCCTTTCTGTGTGGAGTTTGCATGTTTCTCCTCGTGTCTGGATGGGTTTCCTCCGGGTGCTCCGGTTTCCCCCATCAACCCAAAACATGCTACAGGTCTCCAAGAACAGTTGATAGTCAAGGTCAGATAAATACAATCAATTTGATCATTGTGTCCTTAGGCAAGATGTTGCACCCCCGAAATGAACGACAAGACTCGCGTTCATTTTAGCTTTTGGGCAAATTTAATTTTAGATTTCGGTTCATGTGTTAACAAGTATGTTTCGTTTTTCTGCCTCTTTTTTTAACAACGAAGAAGAAAATGCTTTTCCCATAAATCCTTTAGTCTCACATTCTTAAAGTAACAGTACAGTAAATACCCTGTTATTATATAGGTACAATGAAATCATAGAACAAAGAATATTATCAATGAAGTATGTATTTATATCAAATGAAAATAATTTTAGCTATTCAAATGAAACATGAATTTAGTCTTATGAATTTTATAACAGAAATATTGCATTTTAATTTTCAGGGCACTACAAAGACACTTCACCCACATTGCCTAGTATGAAAGTGGTGTGTGTGTGTGTGTGAGTGTTGGTGGTGGTCGGAGGGACCAATGGCACCGAGTGGCATGGCAGCTGCGCTTCTGTCAGTGTGCCCCAGGGCAGCTGTGGCTACAATAGTAGTTTACCATCACCAGGTATAGAGTGAATGAATAATGCTGTATGAATAATGCTCTGTAAAGCGTCTTTGGGGACAGAAAAATGTCTGTGAAAGCATTATATAAATAAAGACTTACTTACTTACACCAGTGTCCTACTGGAGGTCATTCTTTAGGACACGGACAGAGCTCAGCCTGTTCCTTCTCGTACAAAGGAGCAGATGTTGGTCCTGCTGAAGGGTTGAGGACCTTCTACGGCCCAGTCTGTCTCCTGAAATCTCTTCCATTGTTTGTGCTGGGAGACGCATTAAATCTCTTTGCATGGGCCATCGTGGAGAAGTTGAACAATCTGTGCAACTTCTGCAGGATTAAGGAACTGGCTTCATACTCTCAGTAGTTATAATCACTCTAGTCAAAGCAGCACTAGTGAAAAACCAGCCAAAAAAACTACCAAGAACGAGAAACTTGAAATAACCTCCACATGCAAAACCCAGTCGTGCACTAGGGGTTGTCTCACTCTCTGTCCTTTTGTTCCTAAGACGTTGCTCTGTCCATATTTGTATAGATATCTGCTTTTTTTCACATTGAGGTCTGATCTGTTTTCAAAGTGTTCCTTTAATTTTTTTGCGCAGTGTGTTTATAATCAGTGTTCAGGGAATGCAGATGAGGCCGTACTTCTCCAGTCTCATGACACATGGACACAGAAGAGCATCAGTAAAAACACCAGCGGAGCCAAACACCAACTCCCGGTCGAGCAAACAGCCGAACCCGCCGGACCAACCTGCGTCTGGATTGATTACGAGAAAGTTTATGACTCAGTGCCACACACATGGATCAGTGCGTGCTTGGAGCTCCACAACATCAACAGGACTCTGAGGGCGTTCACTGCAAACTCGACGCGGTTGTTGAAAGCCACAATACAAAAGCAAAAACTCCACTCTGGTCTCTGAAAGTTGTGAAAAACACTTATAAACTTGCAGTGAATTATGCTCAGAATACATAAGATAAGTGAGGAATAAGTTTGGACCTCTGCACTGTTTCAAATGAAGTAGATCTGTTTTTAAAATATGACTTTCTAATGTTTTATGTTATTAAAGTCTAAAGAAAAAAGCTAAGTGTATATAGACTTTCAATTGAGCCTCAACATTAGCGCCCTCTGCTGGAGCACTGATGAATAAATGTTCAAATGGAGCAAAAAAAAAAAAAAAAAAAAAAACACACCGGCTGCAAGTTTCAGTGCATTTCTTTGTCAGGGAGTGTGCAGATCATTGAACATATCATAAATGAGTCTAAACCCTGACCAACTGATGATGTCACAAGGTGGAGCCCTGCGCTGAAGCCTAAAATAAATAAAATTATAAAATAAAACACAACTCCAGGTATGTTTTGGATGAGGAAACAACATTATAAACAGGTTACATCTCAGCTTAAAGGAGCTGTACTTGATTTTTAGTGTCTTTAAAAACAAAACTAGTTCATTATTTTTTTGTTATTTCTGACTCTTACCTTTTGCATTCTGAGCGTCCTAATTACTCACCTCTTTTAATTGGATGCACATTACACGTCAAGAGCCGCTTATATAATTTATCCGCACTGGGCCGAGTTATTTTAACTTTAATACATGGGAAAAAATCAGGTTCAGCCATCGCCTTTAAAATCAAACCTTTAAAAGACAATAGACACAAAGAAACTAATAATTTGTATCTAATTTGAGGTTTGGTAGCAATTATTTTGTACAGCACCTAAAATAAACTATGACTACTTGGTTATGGAAGTGCTGAGTGAACTAGGCCATGACAGCTGTAATTATAATATGATGACAGTACAAGTGTGGAGAGACAGACACCGGCTCACAGCTCTGTGCTTTTGTCAATGAAAGTTCACAAAACAGAGAAGATGCTCGGTTTGGACACAATACAACGCAAAAATGTACAAAACAATAATGTACAATACTATACTATACTATAAAATACTATACTGTACTGCACAATACTGTAATATGAATGAAGGTTTATTTGGACAGTGATGTGTAGAACATGCATAGAAAACATAAATACATAGATGTAATACAAAAAGTAAATATTTCTTTTCTATAATAATAAACAATTAAATGTCATGCAGATTTGATTTCTGTCCGAAAAAGGAGTGGGAGGAAGTAAATACTTATTTAACCCCACCCCTTTTTTCTACTGTCCCAAATTAACCCTCACGCTCTCCTCGGGGTCACATAGACCTGAAGAAACTTTTTTTTTTTTCCTTCAATCAGACCCAAAAATGTATTTTCATTTATTTATATACTTAATTTCTTTATAGACTTCTCATTTCCTGAACAAAATAAGATATAACTGCACATACACGCATTTCATTGCAAATCTAACAACTAATATATGTATATTATGTACACAGATATAATATAGACATACTTACATACATATCCTTTTATATATATATATATATATATATATATATATATATATATATATATATAAAATAAATGTACATACATATATTAGTATATATAAACATACATGCACACATATACACTAGGCACTTATTTCTTCAGCACAGTATTTAGAAATAATCCCCCTTTTAACTGCACTTTTGAAAAACATGTATATTTGGACAAAGTTTTAGTTCTATACTACTATACTACTATATACTATATACTATATACTGTATACTGTATACTACTATTGCTATTGCAAAGATTTGTGACTTCGAAAATATGCTTCCCCAGAAAAAAAGTTTGTGAAACACTGCAGTAAATAGTTCAAATTCCATCCAAACCCACAAATATCTCATAAATAATTATGTGAATTATGATATTAAGTTCACTGGATTAAATATATTTGTCAAAACCATTAGGGCTGAACAGAATAATATCCAACTGCAATTTGTCTGACGAGCATTCCAGTTACAAATACATTTGTGATTTATGTAATAACTGTTATAAAATAATGTTCAATACTTTAATATACTATACTGTACTACACAATACTATATTTTAATATATATACTGTACAGTACAATACTATAATATAATATATTATACTGTACTGCACAATAATATAATATACTATACTGTACAATACTATAATATAATATACTATACTGTACTATAATACTATACTATAATATACTGTGCTGCACAATACAATACTATATTATACTATAATATACTTTACAATACCATACAGTACAATACTGCACTATACAATACTATACTGTTTTTGAGAGAGGCATGTAGAGGAGCCAAAAACTATACTGAAGTAAAAGTAGCGTGACTTCAAAATATTACTCAAGTAGAAGTACAAAGTAGTGGTGGAAGGAATTACTCAAGTAAAAGTAAAAAATATTTGGGAAAATACTAGTCAAGCGAGAGTAACTTAAAGAGTAACTGTCAGGATGTAACGTCTGATTTATAACAATTTATAAAAAATAAATCAATAAAGAACAAAATGTGGTATTTTTAGAGGACAGATGCAAAAACGAGACAAACTAAATCAGATCTGAAGGAAAACTGCAAAAAACACAAATGTTCAAATCATCTCATATTGTCACATGAAACTTTTGTCATCACAGTGAGAAGAGGAAGAGTAAAAAAAGCTGCTAGAAAAGTACTCTGAACTGTATGATTTTTAAGAAGTAACTCAAGTAAATGTAACTTGTAACTAAAATGTTCTATCCACAACTGGTTATTGATATGTGAAATCAAATATAAAACATTTTAGGGGAATATCTGTTCTGCGTTTATGCAAAACTAAAAGCAAAACTTGAATCTATCAGAAGAGGAAGATCAGGGACTTTTGCAGTTCTTAGAAACAGCCGCTCAAACAGGTGTTGGACGAGTTAATTGAATGTAGTATTTATAAAGGTTCAAATAAAAGGGAATTTTCACCGGATATTGTTCACAGCCTCACGGAAAATCACTTAAACACCCAACTCCACCGACATGTACATTTAAAATAGAAAAAAGAAGAACCAGAATTGAAACACATGATACAAAGTTTGGACAGAAATGTTTTCACATTCTGTGGTCAGAGTCCTGTCTTTCCTCTTCTACGTTTACACCGAAACAACTCCAGTATGCCATTTTGTGTTTGTGTTCGTGTGTGTAGTTCTGTAGTTTGGTTTAGTTCTGTTTGTGGGCTTATGTAGTAGTTTAATTTGGGGAACTTGTGTTTTCGTTGGTGTGTGTCCTTTAGTTTTACTCGTTTTGTGTAAGCCCGAAGCACAAAACCCGTCGTCTGTTGTTTTGTTTCTTATAGTTTAGGTTATTTTGTGTATAGTTTAGTCTGTTTTATTAATTTACCTTTACATTCCTGTTAATTAAACATGATTTAATTTATTCCATTTTACATCTTGGTTTTATTTTTGTTACTTCCCTCACCCCAACGAACTGGGTCGTAACCACTGTTGGGCAAGTTACTTTAAAACTGTAATGCGTTATTTATTACTTATTACTGTCATTTCAAAGTAATTCGTTACATTACAATATTACTGCATTTAAAATGTAAGGCATTACATTACTGTTGCATTACTTTAAGTTACTCTCACCAAAATAACTGCGAAAAAGCTGAACTTTTGAGCCGTATATAGACTGAACCAGGATTAAACAAGGTCTAAACCAGGACTAAACCAGAGCTGAACCAGGACTAAACCAGGACTATAACAGGACTAACCTCAGACTGATTCCAGGACTGAAGAGGAGGACTAAACCAGAACTGAACTAGGACTAAAACAGGACTCACTGTAGGGACGGGCTCGAAGGTGACCGCAGGAGAAAGGAGCGGCTTTGCTCCGCACCTCATGGAGGTAAGAGCGGCTGTCGCCCGATCGCTCTTTATGGACCCTGCTGCTCGGGCTCACGGTTCTGATTTCAGCAACTATTTGCGGGTACAAGACCCGGTGCAAGACTCTGCTACAGCGCGTAACTTCTACCTTCCTTCAACGTGTCCAGAAGTCCAACTTTTTGTGCGATGGTTTGCATCGTCCTCTGTCTTTTGGGTGTGAGTGCAGGAGACTTTGTCGGTGCAGAACATTTCGTCGACGTTGTGGATTTTGTCGGAGAGAAAACTTGCAGACATACAGCACTTCAGAAGCACACTGCTAGAGACTGAACATGTATTTAAATTTGGCAGCTGAACATATTCTGTACTGTACAGGAGACAGGAGTCCCTTAGCCGATCAGGACACAGCGGGAGGAACGCAATACGTGTTCATACACTAAAAACAAAAGGCATGCAAAATTGCACAAAAAAAAAATTCTAAAAATCAGCGAAACAGCGAGACCGCGAAAAGTGAACCGCGTTAGAGCGAGGGACGAGTGTAAACCAGGTCTAAACCAGAAGTGACCCAGGTCTAAACCAGGTCTAAACAGCGTAGAGTTCTGGGTCGGTCCTTTCGCCCGCGGTTAACTGAAGGTTTATCCGGCCGCGTCTCCGGCGTTTCACCGCTGCTGATTTCACGGTGATTTTAACGAATTTCTATGAAGAAAAACCCACCACTTCAATCCAGGTTAAAAAAACACTGTAACGCGCGTTACTCACATTTGTACCGAGTAAAATATTACAATTTTTCCCCCTGTAATGCCTTACATTACTGCGTTACAGCAAAAATCAACGCATTACTGTAATACATTACTTTTATCATACATTACTCCCAACACTGGTCGTAACAAATCCGCACTGCATCCACAACGAAATCGACTCAAATACTGTACGTACTAGTGTGGACGGGGCCTTAGATTCAAACAGTCTAGAAGCGACTGGCTGGTCATTACACAGCTTTTTGAAACTGACATTAATGCTGATTTCCCAAAAAAATAGCTCCTGATACTTTGCAGCTAAACATTCCCTGGGGGTGTGGTGCTAACTGTAGGCTCTGCTCTGTCTGAGGCTTTATTAGACTTTAGTCTGCGCTTTATTTTAATACAATCTGAATGTAAAGATTTGTTTGGTGCGTTATATCACGTCTCAACATTAAAGATCGAATCCAATCCACTTTATTTCTGTCGCACGTTTCACAAACAGTTTCCGAAGTGCTGCACAAATACATGTTAATAAAAAACAAACAAACAATAAAATAAACACTCTTAAAATAATGAAACCAGTAAATAAAATAAGAGCAAAATCATAGAATAGCAATAAATAAATAAAACCAATAAAATACATTGAAAATAAATAAAGTAAATTCAAGCGGGAGAGTAAAGTGGGGGCAGTTAGGTCGTGGGAGGGCAGAGCGTTTCAGAGCTTAAGGCCAAGACATACATGTAGAACACCCCCAGAGCGATGTCACTTTGTATTAATATTAGCTTTTACACAAATGGTACTTGCTGTTGAGCCCTCAGACCTCTTTTGGACAAATTATCGGTAAGGAAAAGTGCAAGAAAAGTGATCTTCAGTATTAAACAGTAGTACTTTCTTTTCTGTTCCCATGTGGTCTTCTATCTGTGTGATCCCTCAGTGGTCCAGGTCGGTTCCACAGTGTCCATGGGTGTATGTGCTCTTATACTTCTGATACAGCTCAAGATCATTCAGGAAAGGTTCATTTCTGTCCCGTGAATGTGACTTTTTAGTATCGATACCTGGGAAAAAGGAGTATTTAGGGCCTGTATACATGACAATGTTTTTTGGTCGAACGTTTTTATTTGTTTTGGCGTTTCGTCCACACGGAGATGACAATCTGGGTGGGCAAAAACTGTGTTTTTTTGGAGAATGGGTTGCAGAGTGGAGAAATCTGAGAACGCCGGTGTTGTGTTGTCGTGTGGACGAGAAAACGATGACGTCGCAACCCTGTCAGCACCAGGGTCCCCTGATGCAGTGAAGGCCACAGCCCTCGAACTGGCCTCCACAGACACAAGAGTGACAGGTGTCTCCATCCAGTCGCCCAGCAACCGAGACACTCGCACCACGCAGATTACGCACACGGATTAATGACAAAGATCACATTCGGGTAATTAAACTGTTGGATTTTGAGACCAAGTTATTCTAATAATTCTCATCCAAATCTTATGGCTAAAAAAAACAACTTATGTTTAACTTTTGCAAAACAAAATGGTGATATTTCTGGGATACATCTAAAATCGGCTAAATTACCTTAAATAAAAAAAAAAATGATGATGAGATCAGCATTATTAAATATTATTATCACTGTTAACAGCGTCAGTGCTCCGTTGTTGTTGACCCGACATGTGTATGGACACAAATTTTTTTCAACATGCAAAAAAAAATAAAATAAAATTTAAAGCCGCGCGCGGCGATGGTGGCCCTCGCCCCGGGCACGCACCGCCCCCCCACGCGATCGCTGGGGACTCGCGACCGCCCCGGCACATCACCCTCTCTTCCCGACATCCCCCCAGGCCGACAGCTCGTCCATTAGACACGTTACATAATGCACCTTTAAATTTTTTCAGGAGTCATTGCGCCCCTGCTGGCCAACAATGGAAAATGCACCATGTCCAAAATAGACTTTCTGACTTGTAATCATGCATAGAATTTAATTCCCGAATTTGGTACTAATCCGATAAGGTTGACGTTTCACGTCTATGCTAGGGGGCGCTATAGAGTTCACTTTTATTAAATTTCATATTTCATTACATTCAGGCCTGGATCACGCAATTGTGTTTTGAATTTGAGTTCTCTAGGACAATGCCTGTGGCCGTGACAGGTCACCGAAAGAACAGGAAATGAAGGCGTTTTTCGGCGGTGTGCTACGGGCGAACCGTAAGGAGTATCCCCAAAAAAATTGAAAATTTCTGTGAGTTCATGTCTGTAGATGTGACATGTCAAATCTGAGCTCATTTGGACCAAACCCCGGGGACTTGAATCTTTTTGTAGACCCCCAAGTCAAAACGGCACTGAATGTTTGATCCAATATGGCCGACTTCCTGTTCGTCATAGGGGTGCACAATGATTGACTTTTTTGTTTGTCTCTATGAGTTCTATCACTGCTCCGAATTTCGTGACTGTACGACAAAATATATATAATAGACT
This sequence comes from Boleophthalmus pectinirostris, assembly GCF_026225935.1. Classification (NCBI taxonomy): domain Eukaryota; kingdom Metazoa; phylum Chordata; class Actinopteri; order Gobiiformes; family Gobiidae; genus Boleophthalmus; species Boleophthalmus pectinirostris. The sequence continues at coordinate 36,329,826 of NW_026571473.1, forward strand.
TTTGCATAGAATTTATGTCCCGAATTTGGTACTAATCCGATAATGTTGACATGTCATGTCTATTCTAGGGGGCGCTATAGAGTTCACTTTTCATATGTTTTATAGTGTATTATATTCAGGCCATGATCAGGCATTTGTGATTCAAATTTCAGCACGATCGGACTAACCCTCTGAGTGTAATTATTTTTTAACTATTTTTTGGGGGAGTCTTTGCGCCCCTGCTGGCCAGTGGTGGAAAATGCATCATGTCCATAATAGACTTTTTTGCTTGTATTCATGCATAGAATTTAATCCCCGAATTTGGTATTAATCCGATAATGTTGACGTTTCACGTCTATGCTAGGGGGCGCTATAGAGTTCACTTTTATTAAATTTCATATTTCATCACATTCAGGCCTGGATCACGCAATTGTGATTTGAATTTGAGTTCTCTAGGACAATGCCTGTGGCCGTGACAGGTCACCGAAAAAACAGGAAATGAAGGCGTTATTCGCCGGCGTGCTACGGGCGAACCGTAAGGAGTATCCCCAAAAAAAGTTGAAAATTTCTGTGAGTTTATGTCTGTAGATGTGACATGTCAAATCTGAGCTCATTTGGACCAAACCCTGAGGACTTGAATCTTTTTGTAGACCCCCAAGTCAAAACGGCGCCAAATGTTTGATCCAATATGGCCGACTTCCTGTTTGTCATAGGGTCATGCTCCAATTCATCTTTTGTCGTGTCTCATTGTTCTCTATCACTGTTCCGAATTTCGTTTCCCTGTGACAAACTTTACCTGTCCCCACTCCCATAGGGGTCGAATTCTAGGTGGCGCTGTTGAGTCGGGTCACTCGGGTCATTAAGTCAAAACGGCGCCAAATGTTTGATCCAATATGGCCGACTTCCTGTTTGTCATAGGGTCATGCTCCAATTCATCTTTTGTCGTGTCTCATTGTTCTCTATCACTGTTCCGAATTTCGTTTCCCTGTGACAAACTTTGCCTGTCCCCACTCCCATAGGGGTCGAATTCTAGGTGGCGCTGTTGAGTCGGGTCACTCGGGTCATTGTTGCGATGCCCATTTTATCGAATTTTTCGCCGGGCCGATCGATCTGGACCCCGGTTTGGGGACTTTTCGTCCATGTTCAGGGGGTCAAAAATGCGATCGTTTGGTCGGAAAAGGGAATAAAAAAAAAAAAAGGAAACCGACGAAGAACAATACCCCTCGCCCCTAACTTTGTTAGTGGCGAGGGCCAACTAGGAGCGTTGTCGCGTGGACATAGCCTTAGTTTCTCGAGGTGGGACCAATTAATTGTTTTTACAAGTCTCAAGTCAAGAGTCAAAGGCCAGAAAGATCAAGTTGAGTCCAAATCCTCTGTTTTGAGCTTCAAGTGTTTACACCGTTGTCCAAACTATGGCCAAATGCGGCCCTTAGACAAATTTTTCTTGGCCCTCAGTCTTCCAGGTGAATTGGCCCAAATGACCTTGCATCAATTAAAAATGTACTTTTTACTGCAATTTTTTTGAAAATCTACTTTGATAAAGCTCATATTTAATATTTAGAGTTTAGTTTTAAGGATCTTAGCGTGAATTAAGACTGACGGCTCATTCTATCGTGTTAAACATGCACATATTTGAACTATTCACTGTACTGAGCACCAGTCTGCGGCCCTTGATCAGCCCTCTGCTTTGTCTGTGTTTAGAAATGTGGCTCTTAACCCTCTCAGGCTCAAATTAAATTTTAGTAACAGGAAAAAATCTGATATTTGGGGAAAATGATCATATGGGGCAGTAATATACAATCCTGACTTTTTTTTTGAGAGAGACCTTCACATCCAGTGTGTTCTGGGATGTTTCAGATTTGCAGCATTGGTCCGGTGGTAAATTAACACTGAAGACTGAAAATGATATGAACACTAACTTTATTTGTCTACCACTTTTCATAACAATGAAAACAAAAAGCAGAGTGTAACAGTGTTTTACAGTGGCAGAACAACATCACTTTTTCATGTGATGCTCCAAGAAACAATTTTTATCCTTTGTAAACAACAAAAGTATTTTGCACTTCTGGCAGGTCGTTTGTGTGTAGTGATTCTTACACAGTCTGCATCGTCCACGTTTATCAGCATGGATGAGAGAAAAGGCTCCTGAGTAAAAAAGGCTCATAAAATATGGATTTGGAGTAAGTAGGTAATTGGCATTTAGCTGTTGCAAATCGGCAACACCTGCCTGGAGAGGGTTAATGAAAAATGTTTGGACACCCCTGAAATACAGCATGTATTTTTGCAACTTACATTATTTTTAAGCTAAATCGTCCTTTATAAATGTATCACTTTGTAGAGGCTTAAAGAGTTGAAGAAATGCAACTTTTTCATTTTGAAATGTTGTGATAAGATCTCAGTGTGAATAAATATGGTCATAATAGTAACAGTTGTTTTAGTCATGGAGTCTGCACTTAAATGGAGTCCCCTCTGCAACAAAAAACTGTATTTAGGCAATGGAGCTTTTGGTCCAGTTTATTGTGAAAGTGTCTCTGTTACTGTTACATAAATAGCACCAAATAGAGAAGTGGGAGGGACATGTTAAGTACGGTATGTATCAACTGCAAAGAGAAAAGTCGTTTCTCACGTTAGAGCCCTGCACAGATGCAAAACAGTGAGGCACGGGACACATTTTGAAAGCTCATTGCGGGAGCGGGCGGGCGGGATGATAAACTGCAGTCCCACGAGCTAAATATGAGTGTAAAGTAAAATACAAATGATTCATGTTTGCCTATCATACATCATTTGTGCTGGATATTTTATTTGGCATTATAAAAAATATTGTAAGCAGCCTAAACTTGCAAATGTGGTCTAATCTCGTGCACATTTTAGATATTTTCCTTTCTGCTTCTTCGTGTTTGATAAAGTTTAAGAAAGCGAACGTTCCCGTCTTGCAGGATTCGCGGGCGGGAGTGGGACAAAATATCGCAGATACAGGCAGGAGCGGGAGCGAGACTGAAAATTCTGTCCCGCGCAGACCTCTACGTCATGTCAACTCAAGTCACAGGGCTCAAGTCCAAGTCAAGTCCCAAGTCTGAGTCCATTTTATCAAGTCGAGTCTCAAGTCGTCTAAAGAGCGACCCACGTCTGACGCCAACTCTGCAACTTTCGGTTTCATAGATTTTTTTATTCATGCGTAAACAGATGTAAATAGAACATTCCGACAATAGACAATAGTCATTCAAACTGACAAATCTGCACACAACTTTTTCATTTTTATGCAGAAAAAAAAAAAAAAAACATAATAAAAATCAACAGCAAAAAAACATTACATAAAAATGGTTGCCACTTTCTAAAAAAATGTGTTCATGATACTTACCTAACTATTTTACTTTCAAAAAGGACATAACTTCATTAATCCACTGAGCTCATTTATTTATATTTTGTGGCAGTGTTTGTATCATTAGTTTTCTGGTTTTTGTTTTGTTTTGTTTTGTTTTTTTGTGTGTCTTGTACGTTTCAGTATATGGTGTGTTAAAACAAAAATTTAAAAAACCTAAAATCTGTAGCTGTAAAGTTGAATAGCAAGAGAAATATGAATTGTTTTTCACAGCACTTTGGACAAATAAACCTGCCCAAAAGGTCATCAAGGCCGGGCAAGAAAAAGGCCGCCTGTGCAACACTCAATACTAGTTTTAATATTGATTTAGTATTTGATTTTCAACTTTTGGTAACCCTAACTCCCATAGAGAAAACTGAGACTATTACCGTATTTTTCGGACTATAAGTCGCTCCAGAGTATAAGTCGCACAAGCCAAAATATTTTTAATGAAGAAGAAAAACACATATATAAGTCGCGCTCTTTTGTTTATTTACATTTTTAATAATAAGATTCAGTTCAAATTCACATTTTTAGATGTGTCCAGAAGAATTAAAAGAAATTTTAAACAGAAAAAACAGAAAATGGCTTTAAAATTACGCTTTACGATTGTAGGAAAAAGTAAAAAATTATGAAAGAAAATGATGATGGTGAAAATAATCTTAGTTAAGTCTAGTGACTAAAAGCTTTTATTAAAAAATGATGGAGGAAGGGAAATTAAATTCAAACTGGCCAAAATATAAATATAAGGGGGCCTATACTGGGGCTGCACTACCACATTACTGTATTTTTCGGAGTTGCAACAGCCAAAAAAAATGCATAATATAGAATAAAAAAACATATACATCGGACCGCTCCAGAGTATAAATCACACTTTTTGGGGGGAAATTTATTTTATAAAATCAGAGACCAGGAACCGACATTTCAACTTGAAAGTCAAGTTCTAATAAAAACAATAGAAGAGAGAACAACAGACTGTTAACGTCACATATGAACAGTTCTTCAGATAAACTATAACATAAACAACAGAACAGAACAAGTTTAACAAACTCTTCATCTCACTCCAAATCACTAAATCCATTCAATTCTTCATCCTCGGTGTCACTTCTGAGCAACTCCGCGACCTCCAGAGGTAAACAGAGCGCCGCTTCCTCTTCTGCGTCGCTGTCGTCAGACTCAGCATCAGTTCCAGTTAGAATTTTCATGTTTCTTTCTGAATCCCGACTGGATGGTTTCGGTGTCACTGAAGTCCAGGCTTTGTCCATCCATCCAGTGACTTCAGGAAAGTTTCATGGTGCATCCTCCCGGTCACTGTGAAGCTGTGTTCTCCATCCCCACTTTCCACCAGTCCCTCAAAAGTTTCTTTCTGCTGCTCGATGACCGTATTTTCCGCACTATTAGTCACTCTGGATTATAAGGCGCACTGTCATTAAATGGTCTATTTTCGAACTTTTTTCATAAATAAACCACATCGGACTTTAAAGGAAACACAACATTGTGATGGGTGAGTGGTTTTGTTTGTTTGTGGCGTTCACGGTGACTCTGGGCTTTGTTCAGTTGTGGCGTGTAGGGAGGGATTGTCGGCGTTGTGTTTCGCAGTGACTCAGTTGTTGCGTCTAGAAGCGGCACGTCGCGCTCGCTTTTTCCGGTTCGTTCCTCCGTTCCGTTCCTCGTCGGCGTGGAGTGATGAGTGTGTCTGCGGGTGTTTTTCGCCGCGCGGTCGCTGTCTGCTCCGTGTGTGTTTGCGTCTTTGTAGTTTACCGAAGTCGTGTTGGGACACCGAATGGATTCTTGTATAGGGCGCTCTAGATTGCGAGGGTGCGCACTCATTTTTGGATGGGGTTGGAGCCTTATGAGTGCGCCTAATAGCCCGGAAAATACGGTACTGTGTTCGGTTGAATATTTCACGACTTGCAGCAGGACAGAGGCTCTTTCTGCAGGAGACATGCGCAGTAGAGCCAAGTGACAGTGGTACAGAAGTAATGCCGGGCGTACACTGTGCGATATTTTCGGTCGTGTCACTCAGCCCCAGCTTAAACTCTACGACCAAATCACAGGGTTTAACAGTTCACAGCTCACGAATCATGTTCTCACACTGAACGAACCGATGCTCGGATGCAATTTGCCTGCTCACACTGTACGTTCACATAACGACCGGAGTTGTCAAAGTTGTTGTTCCGGAAGTAGAAAACCACAGATGTGCGGAGACACAATGCTGAGCCACTTCTGTGTCCGCGCATGCGCAGTCTGCCAGATTCTGGCAAATCGGTTCGTGGAACAACTTCAACAGAGCGAAATTCTCACGAGAGGCGACTGGATTTCAAACAAGTTTGATTTTCTTTGCGACCTACGAATGTCGATCGGGAGCTGGTCATGAGTCATTAATCGGTTCTCTTTACCCCATGTAAACTACACGAAGCACGACACACGATGAAGCCAAAACTCGGCCCGATCCCCAAAACAGTCGCACGAGCGAAAAATCGGCTCAAAAAGGGTCAAAAATCGCACAGTGTACGCCCGGCCTAACAGGAGCAGCAGAAACTGACACAAGACTAGAGTCTCTTTAATATACAAGTGACACCAGAGTATAAGTCGCAGGAAACACCCCAAACCATGAAAAACAGTTCGACTTATAGTCCAAAAAATACAGAACTTTATTATTACTCAATGTTGTGCTGATTTAAACTGCAGTTAACTTTTTAAAATTACTCCATACACGACTTTTACTTCACTTCCTTCTATCCCACCGTGTATTATCTCATTACCGTAAACCACACAATAGAGGAGCAGTGCATTTTGACACTTTGGCGTTTTACATAATACATTTCACGGAAGTCAAATATTTCTCAAAAATCATTTGATAAAAACAGTCGGGGTTGGTGTTTTACTTCCTGTTTTGTCCCATGTGTGCGTAATCTCAGACGTTTGATCAGTCTCGTAGATAGAATAAGCAAAACAGGAAGCTGCAGACGCACACTTCCTGTTTCGGAAAGCATCTGTTGTAAAGAAATAGGGCAACTGCGTAAGTGGGACGTGTCATTCAAAACTAAACATGTTACTGTGAGTCTAAAGAAGGAAGGTTCAGTTCAAGAATAAAATAGGACGTTTATTAGTAATAGCAGTAATAATACCAGTAATAGTTGTAGTACAAGTATTAGTAGACGTAGTGGTAGTGGTAGTAGTAGTAGTAGCAGTAGTAGTAGAAGTAGTAGTAGTAATAATAGTAGAAATAGAAATACTCTTGCAGTAGTAGTAGTAGTAGTAGTAATAACAGTAGAAATAGAAATACTCTTGTAGTAGTAGTAGTTGTTGTTGTTTTTGTAGTGCAGGTAGTAGTAGTAGTAACAGTAGTAGAAGTAGTTGTTGCAGTGCAAGTAGTAGTAGTAATAGTAGTAGTTGTTGTTGTTGCAGTGCAAATAATAGTAGTTGTAGTAGTATTAGTAGTAGTAGTAGTAGTAGTAGTAGTAGTAGTTGCGGTGCAAGTAGTAGTAGCAGTAGTAGTTGTTGCAGTGCAAGTAGTTATAGTAGTAGTAGTAGTTGTTGTTGCGGTGCAAGTAGTAGTAGTAGTAGTTGTAGTTGTTGCAGTGCAAGTAGTAGTAGTAGTAGTAGTAGAAGAAGAAGAAGAAGTTGTTGTTGTTTTTGAAGTACAAGTAGTAGTAGTACTAGTAGTAGTTGTTGTTGTTGCAGTGCAAGTAGCAGCAGTAGTAGTAGTAGTAGTAGTAATAACAGTAGAAATAGAAATACTCTTGTAGTAGTTGTTGTTGTTGTTTTTGTAGTGCAGGTAGTAGTAGTAGTAACAGTAGTAGAAGTAGTTGTTGCAGTGCAAGTAGTAGTAGTAATAGTAGTAGTTGTTGTTGTTGCAGTGCAAATAATAGTAGTTGTAGTAGTATTAGTAGTAGTAGTAGTTGCAGTGCAAGTAGTAGTAGTAGTAGTAGTAGTAGAAGAAGAAGAAGTTGTTGTTGTTTTTGAAGTACAAGTAGTAGTAGTACTAGTAGAAATGGTAGTGGTAGTAGAAATTGTGGTAATAGAAGTAGTTGTAGTAGTAATAGTAGTAGTAGTAGTAGTAGTAGAAGTAGTAGAAATAGCAGCAGTAGTAGTAGTTCTTATTATTGTTGTTGTTGTTGTAGTAGTGGTAGAAGTAGTAGTAGCAGCAATAGCAGTAGAAGAAATAGTAGTAGAAATATTAGCAAACATAGTAGCAGTACTACTACTATAGTAGCAATAGTAATACTAGTGTAAACTCTGTAGGTGAAGTTTCCCCACTAATATTTAAATGCAGGTAAATCTGTCAAAATAAAAGACAAAGGCTGTATAATGGGAATGTACAATTTTTATTTCAACAATCATATTACATTTTTTTTTTTTTTTTGTTTTTATGGTAAAATAAAAAGTGCCAAATACAACATACAGCCCTGTAGTTGTTTTTTAATGTGTACAGTGCTGATGTGTGTGGGGTAAAGGTGAGGTGAGTTGTAGATGTGTAAAGTGCAAAGTGCTGCAGCCTTCGAGGTTTAAAGTGTCTTGTGCTGTTGCTGATCCTGAAGCAGGTTAACCCACATAGCCCGACCCTCTAGTGCACAAACAGTCCCAACCAATTACAACTACAAAAGAAAGCTACAAGAATAAAAGAGAATTTGAGAGGAATTTGAGAAGAACTTGTGAGGAATTTGAGACTCTGAGAGCAAAATTACTAACAGCAGGGCAGTCTGAAGAGCTTTCCCTACATGGGGTTTGGGACGCGATCAAAGCAGCCACTGTCACCACTGCCCCAACCACCACAATGAGGAGTCTGCACCTTTTTCTAGTTTCTTATCAATGGCGTGCTTATTGGTGCACCGCATCCGCAATGTACATCACCGGTAAGCACCGTGTTACACTTGTATTAGTACTGATGCGGGCAGTATTAGTAATAACTGTAGTAGCAGAAGTAAAGCTCATCAGAAACAGAATAAAGACTCTGAAAATAACAGTTTCAGTAAAGTTCAGTCCTCATTTCTGAGAATACAAGTAGATGTGAAACACACATGGTTCAGCCTGTTTGTGTGAACTGATCCGGTGCAGGTGTATGTGAACTTTAAACCACAGAGACACTTCCTGGAAGAGGACGCACCAACTCCTGACGTCAAACCCAGTCAAAGCCGTCACAGCCCAGACGCTAAGTAAGACTTTCTTGAAAAAAATGACAAAGTGCTTTTCAGAGTACAATAAACAACACGTACAAAAACAGAAGAATTACAGACACAGTCAACCAAAAGCTGGTCTTAATAGTCGTGTCTTGAGCTGCTGTTTAAAAGAGTCAAAAGGGTTGGCCTCACTGAGGGCTGGGGGCAGGGCGTTCCATCATTTGGGGGCCACAGCTTGAAAGGACTGGTCCCCTCATGTTTTAAAACGGGTCTTTAGGACCATCGGGAGGCTCTGACCAGAGGACTGGAGGGTCCGGCCTGAGGTGTAAGTCTACTGACTACTGGTGCTGTCCATTTAGAGCTCTCGAATTTAAAACCATAATTTTAATATTAACACGGAACTTAACAGGAAGCCGGAGCAGTGAAGATAAAAGTGGTGTGACGTGTGTTCGCCGGTTTGCTTCTGTTAAAAACCTTGCAGCTGTGTTTTGTTCAAGTTGCAGCTGCTTAAATGTAGAAGTGTTAAAACAAGTACAAAGATCAGGTCTGGGTCTGGTTAAGGACTTGGAACAAGGTGCCACAGTAGGTGTTCTCAGGCCGACAGGGCCGGTTCCCGCACCTAATCTTGAACCGACTCACATGTTCACACCGAAAATCAAAGCGTTCGGGATCCAAAAAGTCTAAGCGAACCGTGACGACACAGAAGACGTCAGAACATTCATCTGGGTCGGGGTCATCAGAAGAGCCTCTAGTCAGAAAATCCATGTTCAGGTCGTGTTACAAATTGTTACAAATGAAATTGTATTTCAAGTTTTACATATTTTAAAAAGTAAATATCAAAAGTAATAAATATATTAAACCCTTAAAATACAGCAAAAATGTTTGAGGAAATCATGATTTGGGTGGAAATGTCTGTCTTAAGTGTAACAGGGTTAATAATTGTCTGATTTTCAGGCAACAACTTGCAAAATGTTCAGTAATTCGAGCTCTACAACCTTCATTTCAATTTTATTTTAAATCTTTTTCTTTTAATATAACATTGGTGGGTTTGTAAACCAACAAATTAAGTAATGCCGGCCTTAGCTAATGCTGTTATGCATGATTATGTGTTTTCCTGTCAATATCTCTAAAAATTTTGATGTTGCAGCCATTTTTAATTGGTATACATCCAAAAGTTTACTCATTCTTCCCTGATATCCAGGGATTATTCCCTGTCGCTTTCATCAAATATACATTTAATTGTTCAAGAGAAATGTTGCTGACAAACCAATAGAAGAGGGAATGATTTTCTGACTAGTGGGCCTTCTGACTAATGGGCCTTCTGACTAATGGGCCTTCTGACTAGTGGGCCTTCTGACTAGTGGGCCTTCTGACTAGTGGGCCTTCTGACTAGTGGGCCTTCTGACTAGTGGGCTTTCTGATGATAAGGGTGTAACCATCTGGGTCACACGTGGTAACATAAACAAACAAAGAGCAATTGAAAATCTCACGTATGAAATTAAAAGTTTTAAGTCTACAAAAACTCTTACGCACTGTTCGTTTTGCATGTATCCATGTTCTCCTGATAAGATTACATCTTTGGACTGGACGTCACTGCTGCCTTCTCCACCGCAGATAGATGTTGTAGCAGAGTTTGGTGCACATAAATAATGACTTATATAAGTACAGATACTCGCTGGTGTCGATGATGTGATCCATGGTTATTTTCCTCCCTGTGACATCTGTTGTCCTATGGCCTTGTTTTTATTTGGTGATAAAATGATGCGTTATGGGTTCATGTAAATGGTATGAACACAGGTTGTTCACCCATAAGCACTTTGGTTTCCAGTGGAACTTGCACCGTTCTGAACGACCTGAAAACTGAAACTGAAGTTGTGTCCTTAGTCGAGACACTTCACCCACTTTGTCTACTATGAATATGATGTGTGCATGAGTCTTAGACAGATAAATAGATAAATAATAAAATACAATAAGACAAAAGACGTGTGTCTGTGTGTGTGTATTTTTGTTCTGCTCTGGGCACCAGCAGGAGGCCGGTCCCTGAGCTCCTCAGAGTGCAGATGGTTCATGTCATGTCACAGATGGACTTTGGTGCCATGGAGAGACACAGGCAGAGCTGTTTTAAAGTCTCTGAGCCACAGGGGGCAGTGCAGAGATCTGAGCACAGGACGCATGAGCTCGTACTTCCTGGGTCAAGTCAGGCCACGAGCTGCAAACTTCTGGATGTTCTGCAGCGTCTCACAGCTCATTTGGAGAGGACAGTGAGCAGATCCTAACAGTATCTAACCTACTGGAGACAAACACATGGATAAGTCTTTCCAAGTCTGCTTTAGACAGAAAACTTTTAGATTTTTGCTGTTGTTTTAGATGGTAAAAGGCTGCAGATGTTATTGACTTGATGTGGCTGTTAAAGTTCAAGTCTGAGTCCATTATTACCCTGAGATTTCTTGCCTGATTTGAAGGTTTTAGAGAGAGAGACTGGAGTTGACTTATGACACTGTCTCTTTGTTTCTGTGGGCCAAAGACTATGACTATGTTTTAAGCTCTTAAGATCCAAATGAAACAGACCACATTTGGAAAGATTACTCAGAAAAAACAACACAAAAAACACAAAAATCTGAAAGTGACACAGTCCAAACTCCAGGTCTGTGTTTGTGGAGAAAACATCTGTTCTTTCTAACATGGTCGAAAGCTCAAAACATTGACATAAAAGTTAAATATTCTTGGATAATCCACCGTCATAAACCCATTAGCAGAACATTTGCGTGTGAATTCTATTTCCAGTCTCATGTTTCCACTGTATTTGCCTGTCCACACAGCTTAATGCTTCACTGGTATTTTTTTAGACCGTCTTCTTTGTCATGAGTCCGAGATGCAAATGTGTGGAACATATTCAAATCTGAAAAAAAGTTTCCACTGGACGATGGACAGAGCTGTAACTGTCACCACTGAGTTTAGTCAGAGATCTCACGGACCTGGACAACTCTTGTGTTCTGTACTTCAAAATAAAAGTGTAATTTGGATTGAATTTTGCGAATACATAAAAAAACAAAACTAAAAGATCACAGAGATTCAGATTAAATTGGATCTTCTCCCAAACTCACCAGACTGTTCCTTGAGCAAAATGGTGTCTTTAAAGGTCTTATATTACTCAAAATGGACTTAGAATGTTGTTACCTCCTCAAAAACATTGAAAGAAAATTATCTTTAGCTACAACTCTGCAGATTTTAAAGGTGGGCCCAGTCAAGCAGAAGTAAACATCAAGGCCAAAAATTCAAGTTAATGCATCTGATATAAAAATGTATTGAACAGATACATATGTACTCTAGTTTATGAAACTGTTGACCTTTTTTCTGTACCATTTTTGGTTCTAAAGTTCCATATGTTTTAAACAGACCATGTATGAAACATGGAACAAAAATTATTTCCCAAATTTCAAAGACCTGAAAATCATGTAAATAAATGGATGTATTTCATCATATCTTGTGTTATTCCATCTTTGAACTGTTGAAGAAGGGACAGGATTTTTCAAAACAAAAAAAAATTAAAATGATAAAAATTTACTTGGAAGGACTGACATATTTTATAGAAATAGTTTCCTTTCATTTTGAAGTAATATTAAAGTATTCAGAAGAAAAAAGTGACAAATTATGTAAAATCCTGCACCTTCTACTTGTTTGTACAATTTTCCCTCTGTTACTTTTCCCTCCGTTACCATGACCTTTCTTAATAAAAAATCTCATTAGTCAAAAAGTAAAAGGTTTTTCAACCTAATCTTGTACCATATGGTAGAAAACTATATGAAGCAAATATTCAAACCAGTTTGTTAAGGATATGTAAGTGAGAACCAAGAGTTATCACTGTTTGGATTTATTGCCCAAAAAGTGCTGCATATTTCATTCCCTCCGTTACCGACATGAGTTTTTTAAAATTTTTTGTCAACAACTTGAAAGAATATCACAGGTTTAACTTGACCCTGTTGGAGTGTAACTCTTTCCTACATTCTGATACTTTACTTATTTCAATAGTCCCTCTAGTTTCTGAATAAGAGACATTTGAATGTAAAAAATCTGCCCTGTTTCCCTCCGTTAACACTTGACCAGACCCACGTGCATTGTGTAACTTTTCTGGTGGAGAGTCTGTCAAACGCTTTTCTTTGCAGAGATGTTGTTATTGCTTTGTCTGAAATGTTTCACAGGTCAAGTTACAAGAAGCACATTTAGCAGATTTAATTTATCACCCCAACTTTGAACACACAAAACCAGCTAGAAAAATTAAGAAATCAGTTGAATCCCTTAAAATCAACCAAATTCTTTATCAAAATCATTACATTTCATCCTTAAACTGTTTCAGAAAATCACCAAAATGCTTTTACTTTTTATTCTTAAAGTACATTTTTAAACAGGTACAAATATTTTTACTTAAAAGTGCACTATGTAACTTTTTGGTCAGGGGTCAGCCACCTGCTTGTTTCCATGGATACGTCATTGCTGTGTCTGGAATGTTCCACAGTGTGACATTAAACAGCTCTACTTTACATTTATTCAATTATAGGTGATTTTAAAGCTCAAAAATACCTCGAAAAACAAACATTCTGACTGTGAGCGGGTTTGCCTGTCCACAGATCTGACCTGCAACTTGGTCTGGTTTGGTCTCCATGGCGATAGAAAGGTTTAATACAATACTGTGAAACATTCTAGACAAAACAACATCATCTCCATGAAGAAAAGAAAAAAAATTTATGGATCCTCAACCAAAACGTTTACACAGTTGCACCTTTAAACACTAAATTAATGTGGGGAAAACTTCACCAACTTGTATTAAAATGTTAAATAAATTGTAACAAGAAAATTCCACTTGTTGTGAAGATAATTCTGATTATTTTTAGTTGTAGATTATTTCAGTCTGTGACGTTATTTGAATTAGAATTAGTACTGACTCAGCCAAAACAGACGTAATAGACACAGGAAATGGTCTGTGGTGCATGAAGTTCTGTTTTGTGACTTAAATAAACGTACAGATAGACCTAGAGAGGCAAAAAGTTACTTGAGTAAAAGTATCACATAAAAAAATCTACTTAAAGGTACTTTGTGTATGGTATTAAACCTTTCTATCATGGAGACCAAATCAGACCAAGTTACAGGTCAGATCTGTGGAGAGGAGACCCCGCTCACAGTCAGAATGTTTGTTTTTCTATGTATTTTTGAGCTGTAAAACCACCTGTAATAAATGTTAAGTACAGCTGTTTAATGTCACACTGTGGAACATTCCAGGCAGAGCAATGACATATCCATAGAAACAAGCAGGTGATGGACCCTCATCCAAAAAGTTACATAGTGCACTTTTATGCTCCATCCACACTAGTACGTATTTGAGTTGTTTTCGTTGTGGGTGCAGTGTTCGTTCACACTAATCTGACGGAAAACGGCTCCAGAGACGGAACGATCTGGTGCCTCCAGCTCCCACGAATTCATCTGAGAACAGATCTGATCCGGCACTGTGTGGATGCCTGAAAACGCTGATACTCTGATGTAGGAGCTTTAGTTGTGTCCTTATTCGGCCACGTCACTGTGACTTGCGCGTTCCTGATTCTCTGGGTTCGTAACATAGATCATGTGACGCTATTGTGGAAAACAGTTTAAACAAACCAGAGACAAGCTGAACCTCGTCGTCGGTCCAATTGCCATCTTCCTCAGCTCGAAACTGACTGCTGCAAATTCAGACACGGTTCCTGGTTTTTACTGCCCACATGATGACGTGACGCCAGCCTAGTCATGTGACCAGCATTTCAGGCAGTTTCAAGTTACTATGTGGATAGGGAAGGCTTTAATTGCAGACACAGAAACATCGTGTCTGGACGTATGGAGTAAGAAAGCTGTCAAAAATATTCGTGCGCATAAAATAGAAATCCGTGCGTATTTGGGAAATCCGTGCATATTTGGCTGTAGTTGCGCATAAAATAAATATTTGTAAACTCTCAAATGAGTCCAGTCGTACATAAAATATATTGTGTGTATTTTATCCATCAGAATACGAATTGAAAAGTTACGACGTCAAGAATTACAATCACGAAATGAAAATTTACGATTACACTTTCATCAGTACGAATACGAATTCACATACGGAACTTTACTGTCAAAAATATGTCATCACTTCACAGACGTTATTCATCGAGCAGAAGAAACATCGATCAAGATCAAGACTGTGCAGCTCAAGTTTGTAGCAGAGTAAAGACTGACTGATGTTCGCTGTGGCTGTAGTCGTGAATGTTTTAATCTAAACCTACAGAGAACCTGATATTTGTTAATTAGCCCTGGGATAACGTTACGTCGGATGTTCGCCAACTGGCTCCACTATGTTTTCTAACATATAGGTGCAATTTCCTGTTCAAAGGAGGTGTTTCTACACAATATTATACAGCAGTGTTCAGTTCCCGAATTCAAGACATTTTTACAATAGATTTTAATGAACTCACTTGTTGTTCTGTTGTAGCTTCTTGTGCTATTACTGTTTTTACTCTGATACAAACTTGAGCTGCACAGTCTTGATCTTGATCGATGTTTCTTCTGCTCGATGAATAACGTCTGTGAAGTGATGACATATTTTTGACAGTAAAGTTCCGTATGTGAATTCGTATTCGTACTGATGAAAGTGTAATCGTAAATTTTCATTTCGTGATTGTAATTCTTGACGTCGTAACTTTTCAATTCGTATTCTGATGGATAAAATACACACAATATATTTTATGTACGACTGGAGTCATTTGAGAGTTTACAAATATTTATTTTATGCGCAACTACAGACAAATACGCACGGATTTCTATTTTATGCGCACAAATATTTTTGACAGCTTTCTTACTCCATATGGACGTAAATCGTTTCCAATACGGTGATTAGTTTCAGTGTAAACGTAAGTAGAAGTATTAGTACCTGTTTAAAATGCACTTTAAGAATAAAAAGTTAACATATTTTGGAGATTTTCTGGAACATTTTAAGGACGAAATGTAGTGATTTTGATAAAGAATTTGGCTGATTTTAAGTGATTTGCTTATTTTTCTGGCTGCTTTGTGTGTTTGTTTTGCTCAAAGTTGGGACATTAACTCAAACTAAATGTGCTAAAGGTCTCACATCGTAAAGAAAAAAGCCAGATTGAAAATGCAGTAGATCTAAAAAGTAGTGGAGTAGAAAGTACAGATACTTTAGTTCTCAATGTAGTGAAGTAAAAGTAAGAAGTAAAGTTATTTTCTGGCTGCTTTTGTGTGTTTGTTTTGCTCAAAGTTGGGACGTTAACTCAAATTCAATCTCCTAAACGTCTCACACGGTAACGAAAAGTACTTTTTACTCTTCAGTCCAGATCTAAAATGCAGTAGAAAGTACAAACACACGCTCCCAAATGTGAAGTAAAAGTAAAAAGTATCTACAATTCATATTCAAAACTCAAATCCACACAGAGCCACGAGGGAAAAACTCACTTTATTAATATTGTAATCACTTTGTTCCATGATCTGAATAAGTTAACACAAATATAATAATAATAATAATAATAATAATAATAATAATCTCTAACATTTTTTCAAACACTGCAACAACAAACATGAGTGAGAGAATAAATAAGAACTTCAGTATTATTATGTCCCACGAAACGTACACTCACACTCTGTACAGACGGGGATGGAAACGTGAACGTGCCGACGCTAAGCAAACGAAACAAGCCTCTACTTCAGCTTCAGTGTGCGGATACAGAATCACAGAACGCCAAAATAAACAAAATAAAAAAAAACAGCCGTGGAGCAAACGTAGAATTTAACCAGAATTTTAGTTTTGTTTTACTTACTTATTTCATCTTATAATACGCAAAACTGACTCTTGTGAGGTGTAAGTATAAACAAACCTGGAGTTGTGTTTCGTTTTAAGTCTTTATTATTTGTCTGACTACATTTCCAAAGCTCTAAATGCTCAGTTCCACCTTGTGATGTCATGTAGTGGTAGTTAACAGCTCATTGTACCTTTTGTTTAATAGAGAGAGTTGACTAGTCAGGCTGGAGCAACCTAGTGCCTCCGCTTAATTTAATGTCTCTTCAGGGACTAGGTCAGGAATCAGAATACACTAGAGCAGGGGTGTCAAACTCATTTTGGTCCGGGGGCTGGATCCGGCCCTCCAAAACGTTTAATCTGGCCCTCGGCTGATTTTCTACTAAAATATTTTAATTATTTTCTATTAAAATCTTGTTAATTTTCTGTGGTGTTTATCACAGCAGCGTCTCCAGCGTCTCTGTACGTGGCCCCTCCCACCAGAGCAGCACAAATGAAGACTTGTCTCTTTCCAAACGCTCTTAAAGGACGATCGTTTTGACTGTTGACCGTGACACCCTCATCAGAAAAATGTCCAACATGAGAAAAGTGGAGCCGAGTGCAGGAATTTTACAACAAAAATTGACTTAATTCCTGTTTACAGACAAGTTCATGTTAAAACATTGTGTTGAAATTGCATTTTTCTTAAAGTTTCAGGTTGTTCATAATATTATAATATTTTGTAAAAGAAAGAGTTCATCAATTTAGAAAAATATTTCTGTAATAGATTTGTGTTTCTCTGCACAAATATTTGAACTTATTGTTATTTTTGGGGTTTATATGACATGAGTTTTCTGATCCGGCCCCTTTGAGATCAAAGTAGTTTGGATACGACCCCCGGACCAAAATGAGTTTGACACCCCTGATGTAGACGGCAAAACCCTGTAAGTGTGAAGAGCCATTGAGGATTTAAAGCTGGAACAAAGAGAATGTTTGGTGAATTTCATCAAGGGGAAAGACGTTATTGTCCTTCTTCCTACGGGATTTGGGAAAAACTTAATTTACTAGTCAGCCCCGTTAGTGGTGCATTACATACGTCACGACCAAACAGCAGCGATTGGTTAAATGATAAAAAGTACACGCCTATTGTCGAGCGAACGAATCCTAACACTGCGGGGTCAGACGGTTTCTACGAAGTGAAACCGTCTGATGAATCAGGTTAAGAATTGGCAAGTCCAAGGCTGAAATCAGATCCAAATGATTCAAGTGAAGCTGTGTGGAGTTTAAAAACACAGCGGAGCACTTCCTGTACTGCCACATGACATCACAAGGTGGAGCAGAGTGTTTTCAATCTGAATACACAGGGTTCCCACTTTTTTTCACTGACAGAATTTCAAAACTTTTCCATGACTTTACGGCACCTACATGTGTAGACTTTTAGGGCTAAATATGAAATCTTAATTCTTTCCACTCACTTTATGGTTTAGGATTATAGTTTTTTTTTTTTTTTACTTTTAAAATCCTGTCAGTGCATTTATTGTCGTCTCTTTCAAACAAAAAGTGCAGACGATTGGAAATAATCATAATAGTTCAACGACAACTTAACAGAACACTGTAGTTGCGTGAAAGAGATACTAAAATTCCATGACTTTTCCAAAACTTTCATTGAATTTACAAAGTTCTGTGACTTTTTTCAGGCCTGGTCAATTGACATTTTCAATTTCCATGACGTTTCCAGGATTTCCATGACCGTGGGAATCCTGCAAACATGTGTGAACGAAACAAAACACAACTCCAGGTCTGTTTGTGACGAGGAAACAACATTATAACACACTTTAGAAAGAAATTTTATAATATCAGCCCTTTAGAAACCAAAAAAAAAAAAAATCTAATCTTATGCATGGAAAAAAAAAAAAAAATCCCTCAGTCATCCTGGTAAAACAAATAGATTTTTTCCTTTGCCAATATCTTAAACACATTTTTGGCTTTTTAATCTACTTTGGACAGTTTGGGTTTCGGTAGTTTTGGAGTTTTTTACGTGAAAAATGTAATGTGACTTTTTCTTGTACAATTTTGGCAGCGGTACTTTTACTTTACTTTACATTTTCAGTAGTTTATCCACCACTGTTTGAAAATAACTCTTAACATACAGACAGATTCTCTCTTTGCACTGAAATAAAACTCTATGAATAAATCGTGATTATTCTGAAAATATAATAAAGCAATTTACATCCAACAATTCAAATAAAAACGACTACACTTCAAAAAACAAAAACAAAAAACTAAACCTCACACCATATTCAAGTCTCTTAAGTTATGGATTTCGCAGTGAACAGACTCATGTAACAGTCACGTACAGTAGTGACCCGGCGTGGTTTAGAACGGGACTAAACCAGGACTAAAACAGGACTAAACCAGGTCTAAAACAGGACTAGATCAGATTTAAACTTGGACTAAAAGCGCTTTAATCAATTTTTCCCATGTATTTGTTTTCCCAGTACAGATATAAGCAGTTTTTGAAGTTGCTGTGCATTTTATTCATTATATTATAGTCCGAGAATCAGGAAGTGTGCAGTTAGAATGCTAGTTGTTCTTAGCATTACCGTGACTGCAAACCAAATAAAATGAACTCGTTCTGTTTTTCACGATTTTAAGACTGAATTATAAAACTTTAAACTTTTAACCAAGTTTAAACTACGACTAAACCAGGTCTAAAACAGGACTTAAGCAGGTCTGAAGCAGGACTTCATCAGGGCTAAACTAGGACTAAACCAGGTCTAACACAGAACTAAATCAGGACTAACCCAGGTCTGAAAAAGCATTTCATCAGCTCTAAACTTGGACTAAACCAGGTCTAAAACAGGACTACACATAGTCTAAAACAGAACTAAACCAGATCTAAACTAGGACTAAACCAGGTCTAAAACAGGACTAACCCAGGTCTGAAACAGCATTTCATCAGCTCTAACCTCGGACTAAACCAGGTCTAACACAGAATTAGACAAGGTCTAACATGGAACTAAACAAGGTCTAAAAACGAGACTTCCTCAGGTTTAAAATGGGGCAAAACCAGATCTAAAACAGGACCAAACCAGGTTTAAAAGAGGACTAAACAAGGTCTAAAACAGGACTAAAACAGGTCTAAAGCAGGACGACATCAGGTCTAAAACTGGACTACATTTGGTTTAAAACAGGACTAAACCAGGTCTAAAATAGGACTACATCAGGTCTAAAATAGGACTACATCAGGTCTAAAATAGGACTACATCAGGTCTAAAATAGGACTACATCAGGTCTAAAGCAGGACTAATCCAGGTCTAAAACAGGACTGAAACAGGACTACATCAGGTCTAAAACAGGACTAATCCAGGTCTAAACTAGAACTAAACCAGGTTTAAAACAGGACTGAAACGGGACTACATCAGGACTAAACCAGGTCTAACACAGGACTAAACCAGGTTTAAAACAGGACTGAAACGGGACTACATCAGGACTAAACCAGGTCTAACACAGGACTAAACCAGGACTAAACCAGGTTTAAAACAGGACTGAAACGGGACTACATCAGGACTAAACCAGGTCTAACACAGGACTAAACCAGGACTAAAACAGGTCTAACACAGGACTAAACCAGGACTAAAACAGGTCTAACACAGGACTAAACCAGGATTAAACCAGGACTATCACACAAGTGAATTATCTGTGCAACTTTTCCGCTCGTCTTCCTGTGCACACCTGCTGCGCTCGGCCCAAATACGGCAGTCTGGTTTCTCTTTTGACGGATCGGCTCTTTACAAAAACACAAATCAATCAAAATCTTAAAGCGCGAAACAAACGAGCAATTATTTTTTAACACGGTGGGTGTCCTGTTGTTTTACTAATCCTCACTTTGATTCTCCGCAGCCCGACCGTCCACTTCAAATCCTCCCATAAAAGTCCAATCACCCAAGTAGAACCGCGCAGGAAGCAGCCGTCTGACGCCCATTTAAGGAGCGTGCCGGATCCGATCGGAACATTGGGAAGGCCGAGGACGGAGGAGCCGCTGACTCAAAACAACAGCTGACTTTTTAAACGGGGTCGGGTTAAATCAGACTCTTGGACGGGTTACTGCTGAAATAAAGGAACTGTATGCAGCCTGTGCTCGAAAAAGGAGCACTGTGGAACTTTTCTGCTCGTCTCCATGGAGATATTAGTTTTGCTTTGATTATTGCACAGTATGTAAATAAAAACGGGACTAAACCAGGTCTAAAAAAGGACTAAACTAAGTCTAAACTGGGACTAAACCAGGTGTAAAAACAGGACTACATCAGGAATAAACGAGAACTAAACCAGGTCTAAAATGGAACTAAATCAAGTCTAAACTGGGACTAAACCAGGTCTAAAACAGGACTAAGCCAGGTCTAAACAAGGACTAAACCAGACCTAAAACAGGACTAAACCAGATCTAAAACAGGATTAGACCTGGTCTGACACGGGACTAAAACAGTTCTAAAACAGGACTACATCAGAGTTAAAACAGAACTCAACCAGGTCTAAAACAGGACTACATCAGAGTTAAAACAGAACTCAACCAGGTCTGAAACAGGACTACATCAGGTATAAACTACAACTAAACCAGGTCTGAAACAGGACTTGATCAGACCTAAAACAAGACTATACCAAGTCTAAAACAGGACTAAACCAGGTCTAAAACAGGACTAAACCAGGTCTGAAACAGGACTTGATCAGACCTAAAACAGGACTAAACCAGATCTAAACTAGGACTAAAACAGGTCCAAAACAAGACTACATCAGGCCTAACACAGAACTAAACCAGGTCTAAAACAAGACTACATCACGTCTAAAACAGGACTAAACCAGGTTTAACACAGGATTAGACCAGGTCTAAAACAGGACTACATCAGGTATAAACTAGAACTAACCCAGGTCTAAAATGGGACTAAACCAGGTCTGAAACAGGATTTCATCAGCTCTAAACTCGGACTAAACAAGGTCTAAAATGGAACTAAATCAGGTCTAACAGCCAAAACACCAAAGTAAAACAAACGACTTTACAATAATGTCCAGTGTTTTTGTAAATAAAAATAAATCAGCTTTGTTTTTTTGTTTTTATTGGTAAAAGCTAGATTGGACTTGAACATGTTTAACTCATAATCTTACATACAGTTCCTTTAAAACAGTCAGACTTAGGCCGAGGGCAAAATTTCAATATAATTATACACAGATAGGTTATAGAGACATTATTTATTTAAAATTTTTGGTAACACTTTAGATTAGGGACCATATATTAATAGCTAGTTAATAATAAAATGCGTAATAAGTGCTTAGTTACATCTTTGTTAATATTTATAAAGTACTTTCAATTCATTTTTGTCTAAGGCCGTATTTTGCGAGAATCAGCCCATTAATTATTTTCTTCCCATTAAAGTAGCAGAGATTTGCCAGGTTGGCCCCACCTAGTGCCGATGCTCAATTTCATTTCTCAGAAAACACTAGACGGTTCGCAAAAACCCAGGAAGTGCAAGTTCGGGCACCAGCCAGTCAGAGTCATATATTTAGTGTCGTCAATGATTTAAATGAGGATTTAAAGCCGGAACAAAGAGAATGTTTGGTGAATTTTATCAAGGGGAAAGACGTTATTGCCCTTCTTTGTACGGGATTTGGTGCATTACATACGTCACGATCAAATAGCAGCGGTTAAATCAGGAGCGTCAAACTCAAATTCACGTTGGGCCAAAATTAAAAACTGGGACGAAGTCGTGGGTCAAACTAAATATTTATTGAAAAATTTCAACATCTGCATGTTTTCTCTTCTTTCGACATATGTAATGTTAAACCTTTTCTTATTAAAATAAATGTTTAATAATAGTTTTGCTTAAACATTGAATCCAGAACAAGCAGAATATAAAATAATAACACATTTTTTAAATAAATAATGTCTCTATAGTCTATCTGACCTCGCGGGCCAAATATAATTATATCGCAGCCCAAATTTTGAGTTTTGAGTTGAATTTCCGAGTTTGACATGTCTGGGTTAAATGATAAAAAGTACCCGCCTACTGTCGAGCGAACGAATCCTAATGCTGAGAGGTCAGACGGTTTCTACAAAGTGAAACCGTCTGATGAATCAGGCTAAGTAGAGTTTACAATCGATGTTTTTGTGCATAGACTGAAATCTTAATAAGCATTAATAAGTGTTTGATTAATACCAACTACAGCTAAGTAACAACTACTTATCATACCAATTATGACTTATTTAGTGATTAATATGTGGTCCATAAACTAAAGTGTTACCAAAATGTTGTTATTATTTTATATTTTGCTTGTTCTGGATTCAAGGTTTAAGCAAAACTATTATGAAACATTTACTTTAATAAGAAAAGGTTTAACGTTACACATCTCGAAAGAAGAGAAAAGTAAATATTTAGTTTGGAGCACGACTTGATCCCAGTTTTTAATTTTGTCCTTCTGTGAATTTGAGTTTAATTTTTCTGCTTTAAAAGGTGTTTGAAGCAACTTTCCTGTTCAAGGCTCGACCAACTCGTCTCCATGGAGATGTTTTCTTAGCCTGGAATGTTCCATGTGTTTTTCAATGTATTTTCGAGCAATAAAACAAGATAGATACACTTCAGTGCTATTCTGAGTGAGTCTCCAGTCAAAACAATAACATCTCCATGGCGACGAGCAGGTGTTGGATTAGCGCACGGACATGAATCTCCGTGATAGTCGGAGTTCACACACTCCAGAAGAAGAATCCGTCTTGGGCTTCTCCTGCGTTCGCATTTGGACCAATCGCAGTGCGGCGTCGTGGTTCGGACGGGTCAAAGGTGAAGCGCCAAAACCCAAAACAAACATGGAAAATAAGACCGACTTTTGAAAAAAACGTGTGCATTTTTGAAAGAAAAGACGAACTATGGAGCTTTTTTGGCCATCCGTATGACATTAAACATATCTATCTATGTCCACCTTTACATGATGCTTTTTTAATTCTGAATTAATTATTCTCCTTCGAGTTTACACGGAAATAATAATAATAATTCCGAACTGAGGTTTGAAAGGAAAACACGTTAAATTATCTTTATTTATTTCCGCTCGACGTCCGGGGGTCGGGAAGGGTTCTTACGTCGACCGGAAGAAAACACAAAGTTCAGCTGCTACCGGCTTTTCCGTCATCTCGATTTGTCGTTACGCCACGGACACAAACACGATCCAAACTTTTTCCCGCGGTCGTTCCGAGGATATTTGCGCAGCAGCTGGAGAATCCTCTCGTCACGCTTTACGTCTTTACGGGAGGAAGAAGACAAACTGAGTCAACGGCCGCTCTACCTCAGCCCACTCCCGCACTCCCGCTCGCAAATCCAAAGAGACGTGGAGGAAAGTCCGAATATTTCAACCTAAGATCCTTTGCACCGTGACGTCTACATCACATTTGTATCTGTAGTCAACTGCTGCTGGAGAACAGGTTGGGTGTAATTGACGATCAAATTGGGAGAAATAAATGGGGATAAAATCTGATGTAAATTGATGATAAAGGAAATGTGGAAATATACGGCCTAATTTTGGAAAAAGAAATGAGGTAACAGGGCTGAGGGAACGTAGGCGCTCTCCCCAGGGGACACAGGGCTCAAAACTGGGACTGTCCCGGGTAATTATGGACGTCTGGTCACCCTAAACAACCTTAATGTTTGGCTAATGTTTGTATGTGAAGCTACTGTTTCAGCAAAATGGAAACTGAAAAAAACAGAACTTTGACTGTGTCTGAATGTCCACCCAAGCCCCTAACCCTTCAAACACCACACAGTCTGAAATCTCTGAATGTTGTCATCTACATAACCTCTATAAACTGGAGTGTGACGAGGGTGACCAGAGTTTCAAAATCAAAAACAGTGACACGCCCGGTTTGAGGTGATTGGCAATAATAAAACTGTGAAACGAGTGCGTGATTAAGGAAAACTTCTGCACTTGGCTCATTCATGACTAACATCAGTCAGTATAGTCTCATTTTCTTTGTGTTTTGGTCATTTTTAAGCAGCTTTTGTGTATTTTACCAAAACAAATAACAATTTATGCCTCTCTTTACTGTTGGTGAGTATCAAATTGGTCAAAAATAGGGACACTCTGGGCATTTCTTGTATAAAACTTGGACAAATCACTGGTTTTGGATAAATCTGCTGGAAGAGGGAATGCAGGGCTCAAAACCGGGACTGTCCCGGGAAATAGGAACGTCTGGTCACCCTAAACAAATTTAAAGTTCGACTAATGTTTTTATGTGAAGCTACTGTTTCACTCAGATTCACAGCTAAAATGGAAATTGAAAGAAACAGAAACAGAAAGGAGACTTCGGCTGTATCCACATGTCCACCCTCACCCCTGACCCTTCAGTCACCACACAGCCCCTCTGTCCACAGTGTCAGTGGTGGGAGAAAAGTCCAGGGCTGTTTCTTGGTCCCAGCCCTGCGGCCCTGCACTTTATATATTTGTTATGATTTATTTAAGAAGAACATAAAAACATTTATGTGTTCTGAGTTGAAAATGTCATTCCTCACACTCACTGAAAAATCTCTGAATGTTGTGATTACGGTGACCAAAATTCTAAACTGGGACACACCCGGATTGGGATGTTTGGTATAAAAATAAAACTGTGAAAATAGCGTGTAACATTGTGGATTCTCGTGTCAGTCATAATCTCAGGGACTTCCATTACTGCATTATTTTTATTTTTTTATTTTTTTTATGGTCATTTGCAAACACAGATTTCTATATTTTGGTTGAACAAATGACAATTTACACTCCTCTTTACTGTTGGCAGGGATCAGAAAAGTCAAAAATTGTGATAGTCCTGTTTTAGACCTGATGTAGTCCTGGTTTAGGGTTTAGTTTAGTCCTGGTTTAAACCAAATTGGTCCAAAATAGGGACATTTCTTGTATAAAACTGGGACAAATCACTGGTTTTGTGTAAATCTGCTGGAACTGAGGACACAGGGCTCAAAACTGGGACTGTCCCGGGTAAACAGGGACGTCTGGTCACGCTAAACTGTGTTTCTCACTGATAAATCTCTGAATGATTAGGGTGACCATATTTTCAAAATTCGCAAACACGGTTTTCTGTATTTTGACAAAACAAATGAGAATTTCTGCTCCTCTTTACTGTTGGCAGGGATCACATAATCAAGAATTGTGATATTCCTGTTTCAGACCTGATGGAGTCCTGGTTTAGGGCTTAGTTTAGTCCCTATTTTTGGTCCAAAATCGGGACACGTGGGACATTTCTTGTATAAAACTTGGACAAATCAGTGGTTTTGTTTAAATCTGCTGGGACAGGGGACACGGGACTCAAAACTGGGACTGTCCCGGGTAAACAGGGACGTCTGGTCACTCTAAACTGTGTTTCTCACTGATAAATCTCTTGATGTTGAGATTAGAGTGACCAGATTTTCAAAATTCAAAACTGTCATTTGCAAACACAGTTTTCTGTATTTTGGCAAAACAAATGACAATTTCTGCTCCTCTTTACTGTTGGCGGGGATCAAATTAGTCAAGAATTGTGATAGTCCTGTTTTAGACCTGATGTAGTCCTGGTTTAATCTAAGTTTAGTCCCTATTTTTGGTCCAAAATAGGGACTCCTGGGACATAAACAGGGACGTCTGGTCACCCTAATCTGTGTTTCTCACTGATAAATCTCTGATAGTTGAGATTAGAGTGACCATATTTTCAAAATTCGCAAACACGGTTTTCTGTATTTTGGCAAAACAAATGAGAATTTCTGCTCCTCTTTACTGTTGGCAGGGATCACATAATCAAGAATTGTGATATTCCCGTTTCAGACCTGATGGAGTCCTGGTTTAGGGCTTAGTTTAGTCCCTATTTTTGGTCCAAAATAGGGACACCTGGGACATTTCTTGTATAAAACTTGGACATATCAGTGGTTTTGTATAAATCTGTTGGAACAAGGGACACGGGACTCAAAACTGGGACTGTCCCGGGTAAAACTGGGACGTCTGGTCACTCTAAAAGTTTGACGTCACTCCCGGGTCCAGGGCACATCAGCTCCTCACGAGGTTGAGGTAAAATCTAGGCTAAACTAAAGTAGCATTAGCGGTGACCGGCGGTTAGTGAGATATAAACACCGGGAATCCAGCGTAAAATGTAATTATTGGATTATTTACACGTCTGAAGTTGTGGTTAAACGTACATGAACATACACGGGTGTGAAGTCGCTGGTCGGACCCGGGAGTGGCGTCATTACGTAACACTCCCGTCGTGTATCGCTATAGTGCTATGCTAACGTTGGCTAGCTCCGCTTTAGCCCTTCGTGAACATCTCTTATTGCACTCGGTGTCGTTTTTAAGGCTACATTTAAAACAAACTATATTTAAATAACGTGATAATTCTTTTTTTCTGTCCTTTTCGCACAATGTGAAGCAGCAAATTTGCATTTTTTGCGCAACTCTTTCAAAATATTTCCTCTAAACGGTGCAAACTCGCTGCTCGGACGCCGCGCCGTCGCTTCATCCGAGTCCCAAACGTGGCGTCCGGTTTGCAACTAACTTCTCTTCTTTCTACTCGTCTGTTTTCCCGTCTCTCCTCCCTCCTCCGAGTGCATTTGTTCCAGTTGTTTGTCGGGATAAGTTTGTTGGTTGGCGGGTTTCTGGTTCACCCTTTGGAGGAGTCGGCTGACAGGTTTTCCAGTAGCATTCTGTAGACGTCAGAGCGGAGGAAGCGTGGATAGGAATCTCGCTCCATCAAACCGTACACGATCTTCTGAGCCTCGTCGAAGCAGTGCGTCGTGGGGGTTTTGACGTTTCGCTTGATCTGTTCGCGCGTCTGGTGGTCGATGTTGATCTGGAGGGAGATACGCAAGGAGAAGTTATAAAAGTAGAACTAAAATAACTACATTAATTTAGGGAAAAAACTAAATAGCAGTGTGTGGCTCTGACCTCTTTGGGCGACTCCGCTTTGATGAACTGCTCGTAGATGCGTTTGGCTCGAGACGACATCCTGAAGGACGAGCGGATCTTCTTAAAGTCCTCACAGGTGAGCCAGAACTCCATGTTCTCATCGCTGTACTCCGACTTCAGGAACGAGCGGAACGTGGCCAGTCCATCTGAGGAGGGACACAGCAAGGTCACATGACAGGTCACATGACAGGACCTCTACATGACAGTCCTCCACCCAAACATGCTACATAGGTCTCATAAACAGTTGATAGTCATGGTCAGTTAAAATACAATCAATTCAATCATTGTGTCCTTAGGCAAGACACTTCACCCACATTGCCTAGTATGAAAGTGGTGTGTGTGTGAGTGCTGGTGGTGGTCGGAGGGGACGATGGCGCCGAGTGGCATGGCAGCCGCGCCTCTGTCAGTGTGGCCCAGGGCAGCTGTGGCTACAATAGTAGCTTACCATCATCAGGGTTTGAGTGAATGAATAATGCTGTATGAATGAATGCTGAATGAATAGTGCTGATAATGCTGTGTAAAGCGTCTTTGGGGACAGAAAATGTCTGTGAAAGCGCTATATAAATAAAGACTTACTTACTTACTTACTTACTCCACAGAGGGACACGGTCACATGACAGGGACATGACACCGTCACGTGACAGGTTAGGCTGATCTGACAATTATTAAACCGTACAGTTTGTAAGGACAAACTACAAAAAAGTGTTTGTAAAGAAAAAGTGCTTCTGCGGATGACTTATGAGTTAAACACAGGAGTTTAAAACAGTGATGTCTGTGACTTAAAGGTTGTATAGAGGATTTTTTTAAGGGAAGAGAAAATACAGCGACAGTCCTTGTGCGCATTCAGAATTACTGTTGAAGTGACTCTGTTTAGAAGTAATTCTATCTGGGATATTCCAGGGAAAGCAATAACATCTCTATGGACACGAGCAAGCAGCGAACCGTCAATAAAAATACATAAATAAATAAATAATTTGCTTGTAGACTTACATTTGGAGTCGAGCAGTTTCTCCAGCGACTGCGACCACTGCTGTGTGTCTTCTAGAGTGAGTTTGCTGCTGTGAAGAGACAAACGCACGAGGTGAGGGACGAGGACGAACACTGAACCTGTGGACTGTTTGAAATTAACAATTTTTTTTTTTCTTTTTCATGTTTTTAAGACCGAAAAACATGAACAGTGCCTTTAAAGAGCCTGTATTACACTATTTTAGATCTACAGTATGTTATAAATATGTTTCCTCATCACAGAAAGACCTGGAGTTGTGTGTTTGTTTTTGTTTCATTCACATGTTTAACACACAAACCTTCTTCTGTCAAATGGGAAATAGAAAAATTTGATAATTTTTCTTGTCAACTTGAATCGACTCAAGTAAAAATGTTCTTAATTTAACTCATTTTAATTTAGCTCGATATTGTTTTTTTCCAGTGTACCGAACAAATAAAAGGTCAAAGGTCGTATTAACATGAAAACTACCACTTCATGACATCACAAGTTGAACCACTATTTTTTTTATTATTTGTTTCTAAAATCTAAATTTCAATTTGAAGTTTTCAATTTTGTGTTTAACTGAATAATGGAAAAAATCGGATAATGGTAGACCTGGTTCAGTCCTGGTTAAGTCCTGTTTTAGTCCTGGTTCAGTTCTGGTTTAGTCCTGGTTTAGTCCTCGTTCAATCCTGGTTTTGTCCTGGTTTAGTCCTGGTTCAGTCCTGGTTTAGTCCTGGTTTAGTCCTGGTTCAGTCCTGGTTTAGTCCTGGTTTAGACCTGGTTCAGTCCTGATTCAGTCCTGGTTTAGTCCTGGTTCAGTCCTGGTTTAGTCCTGGTTTAGTCCTCGTTCAAGTCCTGGTTTTGTCCTGGTTTAGTCCTGATTCAGTCCTGGTTTAGTCTTGGTTTAGTTCTCTTTTAGTCCTGGTTCAGTTCTGGTTTAGACCTGGTATAGCTCTGATTCAGTCCTGTTTTAGTCCCGTTTCAGTCCTGTTTTAGACCTAGTTTAGTCCTGGTTTAGACCTGGTTTAGTCCTGGTTTAGTCCCAGTTCAGTCCTGTTTTAGTACCTGTTCAGTCTTGATTTAGACCTGGTTTAGACCTGGTTTAGTCCTGGTAGAGTCTCGGTTCAATCTTGGTTCAGTCCTGGTTCAGTACTGGTTTAGTCCTGTTTTAGACCTGGTTTTAGTCCTAGTTTAGTCCTCCTGGTTCAGTCTTGGTTTAGTCCTGTTTTAGTTCTGATTTAGTCCTCATTCAGTCCTGTTTTAGTCTTGACTCAGTCCTGGTTTAGTCCCATTTTTTCATTTTCTTATTTTGCTTTTATTTTGAAAAACAAATGTACAAATGATTCACGTTTTTTTGTGTGAATGAAACAAAACAAAACTCCGGTCTCTTTTTCCGTCTGCAGATTAAACGACGCTTCATGTTGGACCTTTAAAAAAAAAATTTAAAAATCCCAAAGAGTGTGAGGTAAACGGCGCACGTGGACTTCCGAGCGACAGGGAGCGGAGCGTTAATCCGTTAATGCTACAGAAAACAGTGCGGCGCTGGCGTGTGCGTCGGCGTCGGCTTCTTCTGCCTTACATGGGAATCTGAGGCGCGCGGACGGGGGCTATTTTAAAACCCGAGATCCCCGAGATGTGATGAGAACGAAACGCTCCCTCCGTCCTCCGTCCTCCCTCGCTCCATCGGCTCACCTCTCACAGCCAGAAGAGTGGGAGAACATGCACTGCAGGCGACACATGAAGTTTTTCCCACTGTGGACGGAAAGAGGGAGAGAGGGAAGGAAGGAGGAAGAGGGAGAGAAGAAAGGAGAAGGAGAAAGGGAAAAGGAGGGAAGGTGAGGAAGAGAGGAAGGGAGAGGAAAGGAGAAAGAGGGAGGGAGAATTAGGGAAGGAAGGAAGGAGAAGAAGGGGGAGCATAGAGAGAGAGAGGGAGGGATGGAGAGGGAAGGACAGGGAAAGGGACAGAGGGAGAGAGAGAAAGAGAGAGGGAGAGAAAGAGAGAGGGAGGGACGGAGAAGGAAGGAGAAAGAGGGAGGGAGAGGAAAGGAGAAAGAGGGAGAGAGAATTAGGGAAGGAAGGAAGGAGAGGAAGGGGGAGCATAGAGAGAGAGGGAGGGGAGGAAAGGAGAGGGAAAGGGACAGAGGGAGAGAGAGAAAGAGAGAGGGAGGGACGGAGAAGGAAGGAGAAAGAGAAAGGGAGAAAGAGGGAAGGTGAGGGAGAGAGGAAGGGACAGGAGGAAGAGAGGGAGAGAGAGGAAAGGAGAAAGAGGGAGAGAGAATTAGGGAAGGAAGGAAGGAGAAGAAGGGGGAGCATAGAGAGAGAGGGAGGGGGGTAGGAAAGGAGAGGGAGAGAGAGAGAAAGAGAGAGGGAGAGAAAGAGCGAGGGAGGGACGGAGAAGGAAGGAGAAAGAGGGAGGAAGAGGGAGAGAGAATTAGGGAAGGAAGGAGAGGGACAGAGGGAGGGAGAGGTAAGGAGAAAGGAAGAGAGAGGAAGGGGGAGCATAGAGAGAGAGGGAGGGGGGAAGGAAAGGAGAGGGAAAGGGACAGAGGGAGAGAGAGGGAGGGACGGAGAAGGAAGGAGAAAGAGGGAGAGAAGAGAGGGAGGGAGAGGAAAAGAAGGAGAAGGAGGGAGGGAGAGGGAGGGAGAGGAAAGGAGAAGGAGGGAGAGAAGAGAGGGAGGGAGAGGAAAGGAGAAAGAGGGAGAGAAGAAAGGAGAAAGAGGGAGGAAGAGAGGGAGGGAGAGGGAAGGAGAAAGAGGGAG
The DNA here is from genome assembly GCF_026225935.1 of Boleophthalmus pectinirostris. NCBI lineage: Eukaryota > Metazoa > Chordata > Actinopteri > Gobiiformes > Gobiidae > Boleophthalmus > Boleophthalmus pectinirostris. The sequence goes on from NW_026571473.1 coordinate 36,360,785, forward strand.
AGAGAATTAGGGAAGGAAGGAAGAGAGAGGAAGGGGGAGCATAGAGAGAGAGGGAGGGGGTAGGAAAGGAGAGGGAGAGAGAGAGAGGGAGAGAAAGAGCGAGGGAGGGACGGAGAAGGAAGGAGAAAGAGGGAGAGAAGAAAGGAGAAAGAGGGAGGAAGAGGGAATTAGGGAAGGAAGGAGAGGGGACAGAGGGAGGGAGAGGTAAGGTGAAAGAGGAAGAGAGAGGAAGGGGGAGCATAGAGAGAGAGAGGGAGGGGGGAAGGAAAGGAAAGGGACAGAGGGAGAGAGAGAAAGAGAGAGGGAGAGAAAGAGAGAGGGAGGGACGGAGAAGGAAGGAGAAAGAGGGAGAGAAGAGAGGAGAAAGAGGGAGGAAGCGAGGGAGGGAGAGGGAAGGAGAAAGATAGAGAGGAAGGGAGAAGAGAAAGAGGGAGAGAGAAAGGGACAGAGAGAGGGAGGGGTGGAGCGAGAGGAGGCGGGAGGAAGAGACGGAGGTAGAAAGAGCGAAAGAAGAAAGACAGCGAGAGAGATGAAGGGAAGTGTAGAAAGAAGAGAGAGACGGGAAAGGGCGGAAAGTGGGAAGAGAGAGGAGGGAAGGAGAGAGAGAAGGAGAAAGAAGAGAGAAAAATGGGGTAATGAAAAGTAGGTAAAGAGGGAAATTGAGAAGAGGGGAAAGAGGAATACAATTAGAACGATGCAAATAAATACATTAAATAGTACTAATTAAATATGTTGGGACAGAAAATTCCAAACTGAAGTAGTAGAAGTAGAAGTTGTAGTAACTGAAGTAAACAGCAGCATCACATGAGCAATAAAAAAAAAAAGCACTACTGAACTGTTTTGGTTAATAACTTTTAAAATTAGAACAGCAATTTCTGCTTAAAATAAAGATCTGTCCTGTCCTGAAACTGAGAATGAAACAAACTGGGCTTCATGAAGTTCCTAAAACATCGGAGAGAAAACTGAAACTGAAACCAAATAAATCCAAGAATCTTTGTTCTGGGTTTCACTTTCTACAGACGATAATATTTAATACAAACAAGAGCAGGTAAAAGACTGAATACTGTTAAAATGCAGGTTTTTTTATAATGTACTGAGTTCCTGGCAGTGTTGGGGAGTAACAGATTACATGTACTGGGATTAAGTAATCAGAGTACAAATTATGAGTAACTGTAACTTCAATGAGTGGTAATTGGATTACAGTTACTTTGTTGAAATAAATGGATTACACGGCGGGATTTTATTGTTTTTTGGGCTAAACCAGGACTAAACCAGGACTAAAACCGGGACTAAAACAAAGACTAAACCAGGACTAAAACCTAAAAGACTAAACCAGAACTTAAATGCAGGACTAAACCAGGACTAAAACCGGGACTAAACCAGGACTTAAAACTGAGACTAAACCAGGACTAAAACAGGACTAAAACCTAAGACTAAACCAGGTCTAAACCAGGTCTAAAACCATACTAAAACCAGGACTAAAAACAGGACTAAACCAGGTCTAAACCAGGACAAAAACCAAGACTAAACCAGGACTAAATGCAGGACTAAACCAGGACTAAAACTGGGACTAAACCAGGACTAAACCAGGACTAAATCAGGACTAAATGCAGGACTAAACCAGGACTAAAACCAGGACTAAACCAGGACAAAAACCAAGACTAAACCAGGACTAAATGCAGGACTAAACCAGGACTAAAAACAGGACTAAACCAGGTCTAAACCAGGACAAAAACCAAGACTAAACCAGGACTAAATGCAGGACTAAACCAGGACTAAAAACAGGACTAAACCAGGTCTAAACCAGGACTAAAACCGAGACTAAACCAGGACTAAAAACAGGACTGAACCAGGGCTAAAAGCAGGACTAAACTAAGACTAAACCAGGTCTAAAACCAGATCTAAAAGCAGGACTAAACCAGGACTAAACCAGGTCTAAAACCAGATCTAAAACCAGATCTAAAACCAGACTAAACCAGGACTAAACCAGGTCTAAACAATATGACACTTAATAGTCGGGTGGACATAACTGAAGGCAGCAGTGTCTCATATAAAAATCATTTCTCTATCAGGATGTGTTTGCTACATTCATGTCGTTTTAAAAAGTACGACAATATCAAGTAATCCAAAGTATTCAGATTACATTACTCACTTTAAGTAATTTAATGGATTACGTTACAAACTACATTTTGGGGTGTGTAATCTGTAATCTGTAGGGGAATACATTTTAAAAGTCAACTTCCCAACACTAGTTCTTGGTTCTAGTCCAAAGGTGTCCAAGCTCCTTTTACAAAATGAAAATGCCAAAGAGCTCCTCATTTTATCGATCGCAAGAAACTGAGTAAATTTAAGAGCCACGGCCTTAGATGGGGCAGAGTTGGATGTTTTTACTCTTACAACATGCACTGCGTTAGTAAATGGTCAAATTTTTCTACAGCGCGTTTTCACCTTCATTTTTTTTTAACAAGGTAAAACAAAATCAACAACACTAACAAAAAACAAAACAAAAACAAGGATATGTACATGTACATATTTGGGACATGTTGCTCAAAAGGAGTAGGATGTAGTTTAAAAATAAAATTATAATGTCCTACCCCAACTGTTTTACATAATCACATGTTTGTTGTTTTTTTTTGTTTGTTTGTTTTTTCACTTTTGGAGTGAATCATTCGCTTATTCATTTTTCAATATAAAACCAAAAAATAAGAAAATGAAAAAACAACAGTTTTCTTCATTATTTGTCTCCAAAACCAAAATGAAAAACAGATAATGATTCGTGTTTTCAGTTTTCGATTTTATGTTTAAATGAAAAATGGAAAAAACGGATAATGGTCATTTCCCATTTACGTGACGTCTGTGACTGTGATGCTGGACTTTTGCACCGCGTACGGACTGAACCAGGACTCATCCAGGTCCAGGACCAGAGTGAGACCAGACCGGGACCAGAGCGGGACCAGAGCAGACTCCGAGCTTTGACTCCGAGCCTCCGCGGGGTCCACGCCTCAGCTTCGAGCTCCGGCCGTGGGCTCTGAGCCTCCGGTAGTGGGATGTGTGAGATCTTTGTTGATCATCAAACATCACATCTGTTCTCGATAACAGCCAGGGCAGGGAGAATGGGAGTCAAAATCAGAGCCGGATTGACCCGGGACAGTGGAAATCGAGGGCCGGGGTGGAGGGGGGGGTTCCTTGCAGGTGAATGTGAGGACGGGGGGTGGACACCGGCGAGAAAAATACTTTTGGTATATATAATTTCATTTAGTGTAAATCCCTTCTTCGTTTGTGTGGAGCTGGTCCCTCACCAGAAATGAAATGTTGACTGCACAGACGATTGTACTCAGTGGGCTCCATCCCTCTGTTTTTATGCCGCTCTCCACATCTGTCTGCGATCTTTATCAGCCGGGATCCGATAGATCAAAAACATTTTAACTAAAATATGACAATATCAGAACCAGAAACAGAAGTGATATGGTTCAAAAGACTTGAAAAGATGGACTTTGTCAATAGACTCATCCCACTGGGAAAACAAACATGGAGGTTTGATGTTCACTTTTTCGGAAAATCCTCCCCAGTTTGCACAGCGCAATGACCGGACGTCCGAGATTCTTGATGTGTCTATTCTAATTTTATCACACACAAATACTACACGTTCGTCCAGATGGATAGTTTGACTCCAATACGGTGACATCAGCACCAGGTCACGTGGTTTTGTGACGTAGATGCAAAGATTCCCAGCACCTGTTCGGGACGCTGGTCTTGGAGGCCAGTCTGCCATTTTGTGTTTGTGCGTGTCTCGTTCTGTAGTTTAGTTCTGTTTTGTGCCTTTTTTAATTTGTATCTCGATTCTGTTTGTAAGTTTATGTGGTTTTACTTTGGGACACTTGTATTTTAGTTTTGTACGTCACTTGTTTCTGCGTAAGCCTGCGTGACCCATTTTGTGGCACAAAACTTGTATGTTAATTCTGTTGTTTTGTTTCTTAGTTTAGCTTATATTGATTAATAATTGATGATTAAACATGATTTAATTTATTCCATTTTACATCTTGGTTCTTTTTGCTACTTGCCTGACCCCGTCGAGTTGGGTCGTAACAGGTGGTTTCAGATTTTTGTGTTTTTTTAAGCTCCAAAAACGCCGTCACCGTCTAAACAAAAGGCACTTCCAGTAAAATATTTTGTTATTTTTACCCTCAAGTGTTCTCGTGCAAACCGGCCCTATTCTATTTAAAAACATTACAGCGTTTGTCATTTGATTATTGTCGCCGTTGTTTTGGTTAACATGTATTTGATTACATACTGAAACATGATAAAATGCAAATGCCGTGGTTTTCCAATGAAACGAACTGAAACTGTGACAGAGGCTTTCGAGGTCGTGTTTACGGACACAGACTGGATTGTGTTTTTGCAGAAGTGAAAAGAGTGACTCACATTTGCGAAAAAGGTCGGGACGTCGACTTGAACTGAAAGAGAGTCCGAAAGCAGAAGATGCATTTCCCCACAGGGATAAACCAGGTCTAAACCAGAAATAAACCAGGACTTAACCAGGTCCCGGTCTCAGTCCAGGTCTCAGTCCAGGTCTCAGTCCCTGTCTCAGTCCCGGTCTGATCCCGATCTGCTCCCGGTCTCAGTCCCTATTTCAGTCCCCTGAGACTGGGTCAGTCCCAGTCTGGTCTTGGCCTCAGTCCAGTCTGGTCTTGGCCTCAGTCCCGGTCTGGTCCCGGTCGGCTCCCGGTCTCAGTCCCGGTCTCAGTCTCGGTCTGGGCCGGATCTGGTCCCAGTCTCAGCCCCAGTCTGGTCCTGGCCTCAGTCCCGGTCTAGTTCCAGTCTCAGTTCTGGTCTCACTCAGTCCCAGTCTGGTCCCGGTCTCGGTCTCGGTCCCGGTCTCGGTCCCGGTCTCAATCCCGGTCTCAGTCTCGGTCTGGGCCGAATCTGGTCCCAGTCTGAGTCCCAGTCTGGTCTTGGCCTCAGTCTCGGTCTAGTTCCAGTCTCAGTCCGGGTTTCACTCAGTCCCAGTCTGTTCCCAATCTGCTCCTGGTCTCAGTCCCAGTCTGGTCCTGGCCTCAGTCCCGGTCTAGTTCCAGTCTCAGTTCTGGTCTCACTCAGTCCCGGTCTGGTCCTGGTCTCGGTCCCGGTCTCGGTCCCGGTCTCAGTCCCGGTCTCAATCCCGGTCTCAGTCTCGGTCTGGGCCGAATCTGGTCCCAGTCTGAGTCCCAGTCTGGTCTTGGCCTCAGTCTCGGTCTAGTTCCAGTCTCAGTCCGGGTTTCACTCAGTCCCAGTCTGTTCCCAATCTGCTCCCAGTCTCAGTCCCAGTCTCAGTCCCTGTTTCAGTCCCGGTCTGGGCCTGATCTGGTCCCAGTCTCAGCCCCAGTCTGGTCCTGGCCTCAGTTCCGGTCTAGTTTCAGTTTCAGTCCTGGTCTCACTCAGTCCCGATCTGGTCCCTGTCTCGGTCCCGGTCTCAGTCTCAGTCCTGGTCTTTGTCCCGGTATTGGTCCAGGTCTGGTCCCGGTCTCAGTCCTGGTCCTGGTCTCAGTCTGGTCTCAGTCTCAGTCCCACTCTGGTCCTGGTATTAGTCCTGATCACCCACCAGTCTACGCGGGCGCACCTCTGGGCTCGTCTCGACACTCAGTCCTGGTTCAGTCCTGGTTTAGTCCTGGTTCAGTCCTGGTTCAGTCCTGGTTTAGTCCTGGTTCAGTCCTGCATCTCAGTTTAAATTAATTTAAACACAAAATCGAAAACTTAACAAACGAATCATTATCTGTTTTTTCATTTTGGTTTTGGAGACAAATAATGAAGAAAATAGCTGTTTTTTAAATTTTTTATTTTCTTATTTGTGGTTTTATTTTGAAAAACGAATGAACGAACGACACACGGATTGCTTAAACCTTTCTATCTTCATGGAGACCAAACCAGACCAAGTTACGGGCCAGATCTGTGGAGAGGCGACGCCGCTCACAGTCAGAACGCGTGTTTTTCTAGGTATTTTTGAGCTGTAAAACCACCTGTAATTGAATAAATTAAAGTAAGGTAGAGACGTCTAAAGTCGTACTGTGGAACATTCCAGGCAGAGCAATGACGTATCCATAGAAACAAGCAGAAATTGAACCAAAAAGTTACGCAGTGCACTTTTAAAGCTGTCATTTTGTGTAATATAGGACCTTTTTAAAGCTGCACTGTGTAAAATTATCTTATTTCATTCACATGTGTTAGCACTTTATGTTGCATTTTTGTATAAAAAGCGCTCTATAAATAAAGTTTGATTGATTAAAGGTTGTATGGAGGATTTTTTTTTTTGTTTCAAATTGTCAATGAAAGTTTAAAATACCATTACAGAGACGCAGCAGCCTTGTAATTACGATGACCAAAAAAAAAAGAATGAAAATTTATCAACTGTGGACGTGTTGAGGCCAGATAAACATCAGCCAATAGAAAACGAGGCTGCCTCTTTACCTATTGGCTGTCAGGTCATCAATCAAACTCCCTACGTTTCTAGTGTAATTGACTCGTCGGGATGCAGGGATCACGTGGTTTATGCAGCGGTTCTTAGAGGCTTTTTCAAACTGTCACTTCCTCACAAAGTTTGTTGCGATGGCGGACGAGAATCCACGACCAGTTCGCCGCAAAAGAAAGTCGGTTCTTGAGGTCGCTGAAAGAAGAAGAGAAGGGGAAAAGGAGCGAAGACAAACTGAGGTGATTCTTGGAGATTCCTTCCAGCGATTGCGCGAGTGAAGCGGACGAAGGGTCTAAAAACTCGCATGCACAACATTTGTAAAAGAACTGTCGCTGTATTTCTCTTCCTTTAAAAAAATCCTCTTTACAACCTTTAATTGATTGACTAATCCTAATTAAGTGAACTGTCTACATCTCCAAGAGGATGCACCATGAAACTTTCCTGAAGTCACTGGATGGATGGACAAAGTCTGGACTTCAGTGACACCGAAACCATCCTGTCGGGATTCAGAAAGACCCGAATAATTCTAACTGGAACTGACGCTGAGTCTGACGACAGCGACGCAGAAGAGGAAGCGTCGCTCTGTTTACCTCCGGAGGTCGAGGAGTTGTTCAGAAGTGACACCGAGGATGAAGAAGAATTGAATGATTGATGGATTTAGTGATTTGGAGTGAGATGGAGAGTTTGTTAAACTTGTTCTGTTCTGTTGTTTATGTTATAGTTTATCTGAAGAACTGTTCATATGTGACGTTAACAGTCTGTTCTATTGTTATTAAAAGAACTTGACTTTCAAGATGAAATGTCGGTTCCTGGTCTCTGATTTTATAAAATAAATTCCCCCCAAAAACTGCGATTTATACTCTGGTGCGGTTCGATTTATGTATGTTTATTTCTTCTATATTATGTGTTTTTTGGCGACTCCAAAAAATACAGTAATGTGATCGTGCAGCCCCAATATAGGCCCCCTTATATTTATATTTTAGCCAGTTTATAAATTAATTTCTCTTCCCCCATCATTTTTTAATAAACACTTTTATTAACTAGACTTAAATTATTTTCGCCATCATCATTTCCTTTTTACTACAATCTTAAAGTGTAATTTTAAAGGCATTTTCTTTCATTTTTATGATCAATTCTTCTGGACACGTCTAAAAGTGTGAATTTGAAAACAGAATCTTATTATTAAAAATGTAAATAAATCACAAATCTAATCACAGTTCCAGTGCTGGTCAGAAAACCAGGAAACTCGCAGTTCTTTTCCCCAAATTGCACAGTCCCATTAGTGAATTTGTGTTTATAATTCCGTATTTCCTCGTGGTTTAAAGTCCTTCCACCTGTCTCCGTGATGAATCGATGTGACCACTTTATGACGCGGCAGTATGAAAATTTCGCTGTTACTTCCTTCCTCCTGACAGACACGGTGTTGAATTTTGTACAGAGAGATAAACCAGAAACTAGGTCACTATCTTTTTTTCTTCTTCTTCTTCTTTTTGACAGTAAAAATAACAGTTTGACTTTATTCTGACTTCTTTTCTAGCTCATATTTAAAGCTACACTGTGTAACTTTTTGGTTAGAGGTCTGTCACATGCTTGTTTCTATGGATACGTCACTGAATGTTCCGCAATATGACATTAAACAGCTCTACTTTACATTTATTCAACTAAATGTGGCTCAAAAATACCTAAAAAAAACAGACATTCTGACTCTAATTGGCGTCGCCTCTCCACGGATCTGACCTGTAACTTCTGGTCTGGTTTGGTCTCCGTGACGATATAAAGAAAGGTTTAATGCCGCACTGTGAAATATTCCAAACAAAGCCATAACATGTCAATGGAGAAAAGCGTTTGACGGACTTTAAGATAAATAATGTGCGTCGTTTTTCGTAGGTTTCAGTTTGATGTTACAGGCGCCATTTTGAGGACTTTTGGTGCGGTTGCCGTGCTTTACCGTCGCAGCAAAACTTAAAAATTTACAAAAAGTGCTTACAAACTCATCACGGTGAGTAATTAAGACGCTCTGAATGCATAAAGTAAGTGAGTAATAACTTTGGACCAATACAAACTGTGTAAAATGAAATAGTTTTTTTTTTTTTTCATGGTTTTAAGATGGTAAAAATCAGGTACATCGCTTTTTTTTTTTTTTTTTTTTTTTACTCTTTATCTCGCCAAAACCAGTTAAAAAATATTGAAACTAATCAAGATGTCGGCCTAAAGCGAAATCACAAAAAAAGTAACTCAAAATAACTCAAATTAAATTGTTAAATTGTTAAATCAGACCCATTATACCTGAAGTCTATAAATATGCAGTCTGTAAACTTTACACAAATACTGCTACGTTTACTATAAGTACTTCTACTCCAACTACTGCTGGCAACTACTGCTACTTCCACTATTACTACTACTTTTACTGCTACTACTACTACTACTACTACTACTACTACTACTACTACTAACTACTACAAAAAACAGCTGATTTACTACTACTACTATAACAACTACTACTGGTAACTACTGTACTGTTACTACTACTACAACAACCACAACTGCTACTACTACTACTACTACTACTACTACTACTACTACTACTACTACTACTACTAAATGTACACAAAAACAGCTGATTTTAGACTATAACAAACTACTACTGGTAACTACTGTACTGTTACTACTACTACAACAACCACAGCTGCTACTACTACTACTACTACTACTACTACTACTACTACTACTACAACCACAAATGCTACTACTACTACTAACTACTACTACTACTACTAAACAAACTGCTACTACTACTACTACTTACTACTACAACACAAATGCTACTACTACTACTACTACTATTACAACAACTACTACTACAACAACCAGAGTTGCTACTACTACTACTACTACTACTACTACTACTACTACTACTACTACTACTACTACTACTACTACTACTACAACCACAAATGCTATTACTACTACTACTACTATTACAACAACTACTACTACAACAACCATAGCTGCTGCTACTACTACTACTACTACTACTACTACTACTACTACTACTACTACTACCCCTACTACAATTACTACCACAACAACCACAGCTACTACAACAACTAGTGTTGTATTCAAGACCGCACTAATCGAGACCAAGACCAGTCCGAGATCGCAGGATCCCGAAGACAAGACCAAGACCTCTGAGGATCAAGACCGAGACAAGACCAAGACCACGCCCCCTCAACACCAAATCTAGACCATCTTTGTCATTTTCAACATTTATTTGTATTTTACAGTAATTTTGGCACATGTAAATCAATGTTTTTATAAATCTATCTCAGGTTTATCAGTCGTCAAGTGTCAGACCTCAAGACCGAGACAAGTCCAAGCTCCTTGAAGATGAGACCGAGACCAGTCGCGAGTACTATGACACTAACTCCTACAACTGTACATAAAAACTCCTACTTTGGGCTGTAACTACCACCGGCAACTACTAATACTACAAATACTTTGAGTAAAGCGACATCTACTACTTCTAGTATCAAGTATACGTTTGCTGCTATAACTACTGCCACTTTTACTAGTAACTGCTTCTACCAATACAACCAGCAGAGGTGGGACCAAGTCGTTGTTTTGCAAGTCTCAAGTAAGTCTCAAGTCTTTGACCACAAGTCTGAGTCAAGTCCCAAGTCAAATACAGGAAAGTCTCGATTCACTGGCCCAGAAATCCAAATCAAGTCCAAGAAGTCTGCTTTGAGCTTCAAGTCATTTCAAGTCTTTAAACCAAAGTATCAACAATAGCTTAGATTTTTGCAGTTTTTGAATTTTAAGCTAAATTGTATTGACAGTCATGGTATATTTATTAATGAGTATTTATAGAGTTGTAGAAATGCCCATTTTCCTTCTTGAATGTCTTGACAAATTCTTAGTGTGAACCGTTACCATCAGAATAGAAAGAATAAAGATTTAAAAGTGCTAAATAACAGTTTGTCGTGTAATTTGCACTGAAATGGAAGGATCATGGTCTATGCAGTTCCCTCCGTTTTACTGTACTGTACTGCATATTACTGTAGTACATTTGAGGATACCATCTTACAGTACTTGACCTTTAAGTCCAAGTCAAGTCCCCAATCTTTGTCTGTTTTATCAAGTCTCAAGTCCTAAAAAGTCTGACTCGAGCCCAAGTCACGATTTGCTAAGTCCCCACCTCTGACAAATAGTACTTATAATACTGTAGTTGTACATGAAGACAGCTGATCTGGAGTATAATTACTACTGGTCACGACTACTACAACTACTACTACTAGAAAAACTTTTAGTACACCGAATCTACTACTTCACCACATCACCGCATGCAGTTATTTATTAAACTTTTGAAGATTAAACCATTATTAAAACTTTGTAGGGGCATTACGCTGGGGCTGTCCTTCAGTTACAATGGTTTAAAAGTTTTAATATAGTCTGAAAACTCAAGAAAAAATATAAAATGGATTTAAAGAGCACATTTTCAGGCGCCCGTGATCAGTTTGTGTGTTCATGGTGCAGTTTAGGAGTTTGATTTTCCACAAAAAGGTGAGAACGTTGGATAATAATAGCTCGCGACTGTAATGTTTCGTGAGAAAGACGGCACAAATCACCTCACCTGTTGTACTTCCAGCTCTTTCTGCTCAGATTGTGTGAAAACAAAGCTCAAATTCAAGCGCTTCAGACAGAGCAGAGCCTACAGTTAGCACCGCGCTCTCGAGGAATGCTGACGACAGCTGCGAACTCTCCGCGCTTCATTTTGGAAAGTCTTTTTTTTTTTTTTGCAGTGTACGAGCTGTATACAAACCAGGACACTACTTTTGGACAGCCTCTGCAGTACAAGGACGCGGTAATGAAACAGTACTTCCATATTAGGCTCACGCTACTGCAGTGCCGCGAGTTGGATGTGGGCTGGTCAAAAGAATCGAGAATCAGATTCTAATCTAGGGTGACCAGACGTCTATTACAACTATTTACCTGGGACAGTCCCAGTTTTGAGTCCTGTGTCTCCTGATTTATCCAAAAATACTGATTTGTCCCAGTTTTATACAAGAAATGTCTCTATTTTTTACCAATTTGATCCCTGACAACTGTAAAAAGAGGCACACATGTTCATTTGTTCGTTAAAATACAAAAAAACCTGCTTAAAAACAACTTTACTGAGTCACCGAGTGCATAACAATTTTCCTCGTTTCACAATTTTATTATTATAAGGTGACCAAAATTATAAACTAGGACACACCTGGGTTGGGATGGTTGGTATAAATAAAATTGCGGATTCTCGTGTCAGTCATAATCTGAGGGACTTTTTTTTTGTGCTTTATGGTCGTTTGCAAACACGGATTTCTATATTTTGGTTAAACAAATGAGAATTTATGTTCCTTTTTACTGTTGGCAGGGATCAGATTAGTCAACAGTTGTGATAGACCTGGTTTAGACCTGATGTAGTCCTGGTTTAATCTTAGTTTAGTCCTGGTTTAGATCAGATTAGTCAAAAAAGGGACATTTCTTGTGTAAAACTGGGACAAATCGCATCGTAAATTTGCATAAATCTGCTGGGGACACGGGGCAATGGGGCACAAAACTGGGACTGTCCCGGGTACGTGTGATCACCCGACATCAGTGTTTCCCAAAGACTGGGTCACGATCTTCAGGTGAGTCATAAGAGATTTTTTTTTTGGGGTCGCTTTGTCACGATCTGCACATAGGTCTGCAATATACAGGGCCACATTTAACGTCCAAATAGGAGACTTATGGATCCTTTTATTGCTGCTTCAATTTCTGTTTTTCATTGTTTAAAACTTGAGTAAAACTAATTGTATAGAGACACAATCACTCAGTCAACAATAAAATATCCTCATTAATGATCAATAATGGTCAAATCCACCTTTATTTTGTGATTTATGAATAATGTCGATTGACTTGGGTCGCGAAGGTTTGTGACTTTTAAAATATGAGTCCCCAGAAAAAAAAAAGTTTGGAAACACTGCCTTATATTTTTATCAACCACCACAAACCGAGAGTGTCCCAGTTTTTGATTTTGAAATTCTAGTCACTCTGTTTTTTGTAGAACTGTGATACTAAATGTTATTGTCTTTTTGAACCTAGACTGATTGAATCCAGGACTAAACCAGGACTAAACCAGTACTGAACCAGAGCTGAACCAGGACTGAACCAGGTCTAAACCAGGACTGAACCAGGACTGAACCAGAGCTGAACCAGGACTCAACCAGGATTGAACCAGGACTAAACCAGGACCGAACCAGGACTGAACCAGAGCTGAACCAGGACTAAACAAGGACTGAACCAGGTCTGAACCAGTACTGAACCAGGTCTAAACCAGTACTGAACCAGGTCTAAACCAGTACTGAACCAGGACTAAACCAGTACTGAACCCGGACTGAACCAGGACTGAACCAGGACTGAACCAGAGCTGAACCAGGACTAAACAAGGACTGAACCAGGTCTGAACCAGTACTGAACCAGGTCTAAACCAGTACTGAACCAGGTCTAAACCAGTACTGAACCAGGACTAAACCAGGACTCAACCAGGATTGAACCAGGACTAAACCAGGACCGAACCAGGACTGAACCAGAGCTGAACTAGGACTAAACCAGTACTGAACCCGAACTGAACCAGGACTGAACCAGAGCTGAACCAGGACTAAACCAGAGCTGAACCAGGACTAAACAAGGACTGAACCAGGTCTGAACCAGTACTGAACCAGGTCTAAACCAGTACTACACCAGGACTGAACCAAACACAGTGCTACTCGGCGTTCATTCATTTAAATCAGCGTTACCCAGTACCAAGATGGCGGCTTCGTTGACGTATTCATTCCAATAGACAGCGGTCGTCAACGTGAGATCTACCGTTTATAATCTATGTGAACTAGTAAACAAGTCCCTTTCAAACAACATCACAATCACAAACTTCCTTCAGTAAAAAAAAATAAAACCATACAAGATGAGAACTATCAAGCATATTATTCTTTTTTTTTATTTAATTCTTATTATCTTAGCATTAGCATTAGCATTAGCATTAATATTAGCAGTTTTTCAGCTCGTCACTTTCACCTTTTTGTTAAAAATAAAACTCTTAAAAATGACCATGGACACTCATACTCATCGCAGCTTAAAATGTCTGATTATTATCTTAAAAATAAAATAAAAAATATATATCTTAAGTATATCTCAAGAATGGAACAAGCTACTTTTATTCAAGTACGAGTATTTTAACTTTACTTTAACTACTTTTAAATCCTGCTACTTCTACTACTAAACTGGCAAAAAATGACTACTTCTATTACTACTACTTGCACTTAGACTACTACTAAGTTAATACTACCACATCTGCTACTTCTGCTACTACAAAAACAACTACAACTACAATAACTACAAGTACTTACATCTGCAACTTGTGCTGCTTCTACTTTTTTACAATACTACTACTGCTTTTGCTATTACTACAAATACTTTTCGTACAGGAACATCTTCTACTTCTTTTACTACTGCCTATACTACTACTATACTACGACTATGTACTTTTAACACTGCCACAAATACTGCCACTTCTACTCTTACTGCTGCTACTGCAAACTACTATTATGTATAGGCTATATTACTACAACTACTTTAAGTGCAACAACATCTACTACATACTACTTCATTGTTTACTAGTATACCTATTACCGTGATCCAACTACTACTACCGTTGACAACTACTACTACTACAGTATTTTTATTATGACTACTTTAAAAGCAACTGGTACTGTTACTCTTACCATTCTTTCTACTACTACTACTAGTACTGCAGTATTTTTATTATGACTACTGACTACTTTAAAAGCAAGAGCTACTATTACTCTTACTACTCTTTCTACTACTACTTACTACTTCTGTTAACAATAGACAAACAACATTAAAAATACAGCAACAACCAGTACTACTACTACAAAATGTACATGAAAACTGATGATTTACTACTACTATAATACAACTAGATGTACGTAAAACTGCTGATTTGGACACTACTACTATTACTACTACTACCACTACTTAGATCTACATGAAAATTGCCAATTTGCAGTATAAACACAACTTCTACAACTATAACTACCACTAAAAAATACAACTATTACTAGTACATCTACTACTACTACGTCAACTACTTCTTACTTTTACTACTACTAGATTTACATGAAAACTGACAATTTGCACTACGATTAATAATACAACTTCTACAACTATAACTACCACTAAAAATACAACAACAACAACAACTACTACTACTACAAGTAGTACTTTTACTACCTCTACTAGTACTAGATGTACATGAAAACTGTCGATTTGCACTAAGACTACTACTAGAAACAGTACAACATCTACAACTATAACTACCACTAAAAAAATACAACAACTACTACTGCTACTAGTACTACTACTACAAAAACTATTACTACTACTACAGCTACTACTGCTGCTACTTCTACTACTACTAGATCGACATGAAAACTGACAATTTGCACTACGAATACTAGTTGTAATACTACGTCTACAACTGTAACTCCTACTAAAAATTACAACTACTACTTCTACAACTACTACTACAGCTACTACTTCTACTACAAGATGTACATGAAAACTGACGCTTTGCACTATGACTACTACTGCTTTTACAACTTTAACTACCACTAAAAAATACAACAACAACTACTACTGCTTCTGCTTTTACAACTTTAACTACCACTAAAAAATACAACAACAACTACTACTGCTTCTGCTACTACTACAACTTCTAGTACTTCTACAACTAGATCTACATGAAAACTGTCATTTTGCACTGCGACTACTAGTGGTAATAAATAATATGTCTACATCTATAACTACCACTAAAAATACAACAACTACTACTTCTACTACTACTACTACTGTTACAAACTTTTGTAGCACTTCTACTACTTCTACTACTACTAGATGTACATGAAAACTGCCGATTTGCTCTACGACTACTGCCGGTAATAATACATCTACAACGATAACTACCACTA
Organism: Boleophthalmus pectinirostris; assembly: GCF_026225935.1. Taxonomy (NCBI): domain Eukaryota; kingdom Metazoa; phylum Chordata; class Actinopteri; order Gobiiformes; family Gobiidae; genus Boleophthalmus; species Boleophthalmus pectinirostris. The sequence goes on from NW_026571473.1 coordinate 36,376,289, forward strand.
AAATACAACTACTACTACTACTGCTACTACTACTACTACTGCTACTACTACTACTACTACTACTACTACTACTACTACTACTTCTACTACTAGATCGACATGAAAACTGTCAATTTGCACTACGACTACTACTAGTAATAGTATAACTTCTACAATTATAACTACCACTAAAAATACAACAACAACTACTACTACTACTACTACTGCTTCTGCTACTACTACAACTTCTAGTACTTCTACTACTTCTACTTACAACTAGAACAACATGAAAACTGACAATTTGCACTGCGACTACTAGTGGTAATAAATAATACGTCTACAACTATAACTACCACTAAAAATACAACAAGTACTACTTCTACTACTACTACTACTACTGTTACTAACATTTCTAGTGCTTCTACTACTTCTACAACTACTAGATGTACATGAAAACTGCCGATTTGCTCTGCCGGTAATAATACAATACATCTACAACTATAACTACCACTAAAAATACAACAACTACTACTACTACTACTACTACTACTACTACTACTGCTACTACTAGATCGACATGAAAACTGTCAATTTGCACTATGACTACTACTAGTAATAGTATAACTTCTACAACTATAGCTACCACAACAAAATACAACTACTACTACTTCTGCTACTACTACTAATACTACTACTACTACTCCAACTACTTCTAGTACTATGAGATCTACATGAAAACTGACAATTTGCACTACGACTACTACTAGTAATAGTACAAATTCTACAACTGTAACTACCACTAAAAAATACAACAACTACTACTACTGCTACTACTATTACTACTACTACTACTGCTACTACTATTCATTCTAGTACTTCTACTACTTCTGCTAATACTAAATCTACATGAAAACTGATGATTTGCACTACGACTAGTAGATAGTACAACTTCTACAACTATAACTACCACTAAAAATACAACAACTACTACTGGTACTACTACTACTACTACTACTACTACTACTTCTACTACTACTATTTGCAGTACTTGAGGAGCTGGTATTAGGACGTGGACTCACATGGTTCCTTTCTTGTGGTCCTCGCGGTCCATCCTCTGCTCTGTCGCTGATGGCGGTTGGACATTTAGGTTGCGCATGGTTTTGTTAACTCCTCCGTCTCATCCTCCTCTCCTCCTGTCTTTCTCTCACTCTGCCGCGGCTCCCTGCGCTCACGCCTTTATACCCAGAGACAAAGAGAGAGAGAGACGGAGAGACGGAGAGGCAGTGAAGTGAAAGAGGAAGGAGAGAGAGAGAGAGAGGGGAGGGAGGAGAGACTCGAGTGAAGGAGGGAGGAGAGAGAGAGGAGAGAATAAAGTGAAGGAGGGAGGAGAGAGAAGAGAGGGAGGGAGAGAGACTAAAAGTGAAGGAGGGAGGAGAGAGAGAGGAGAGAAATTAAAGTGAAGGAGGGAGGAGAGAGAGGAGAGAGACAAAAGTGAAGGAGGGAGGAGAGAGACTAAAGTGAAGGAGGGAGGAGAGAGACTAAAGTGAAGGAGGGAAGAGAGAGAGAGGAGAGAGAGAAAAGTAAGGAGGAGGAGAGAGAGGAGAGAGACAAAAGTGAAGGAGGGAGGAGAGAGAGACTAAAGTGAAAGAGAGGGAGGAGAGAGACAAAGGAGGAGGAGGGAGAGAGAGAGAGACTAAAGTGAAGGAGGGAGGAGAGAGACTAAAGTGAAGAGAGGGAAGAGAGAGAGAGGAGAGAGACTAAAGTGAAGGAGGGAGAGAGAGAGAGGAGAGAGACTAAAGTGAAGGAGGGAGGAGAGAGAGAGGAGAGAGACAAAAGTAAAGGAGGGAGGAGAGAAATTAAAGTGAAGGAGGGAGGAGAGAGAGGAGAGACTAAAGTGAAGGAGGGAGGAGAGAGAGAGGAGAGAGACTAAAGTGAAGGAGAGAGGAGAGAAAGAGGAGAGAGACTAAAGTGAAGGAGGGAAGAGAGAGACTAAAGTGAAGGAGGGAGGAGAGAGACTAAAGTGAAGGAGGGAGGAGAGAGACTAAAGTGAAGGAGGGAGGAGAGAGACTAAAGTGAAGGAGAGAGGAGAGAGACTAAAGTGAAGGAGGGAGGAGAGAGACTAAAGTGAAGGAGGGAGGAGAGAGAGAGACTAAAGTGAAGGAGGGAGGAGAGAGACTAAAGTGAAGGAGGGAAGAGAGAGAGGAGAGAGACTAAAGTGAAGGAGGGAGGAGAGAGAGAGGAGAGAGACTAAAGTGAAGGAGGGAGGAGAGAGAGACTAAAATAAAGGAGAGAGGGAGGAGAGAAATTAAAGTGAAGGAGGGAGGAAGAGAGACAAAAGTGAAGGAGGGAGGAGAGAGACTAAAGTGAAGGAGGGAGGAGAGAGAGGAGAGAGACAAAAGTGAAGGAGGGAGGAGAGAGACTAAAGTGAAGGAGGGAGGAGAGAGACTAAAGTGAAGGAGGGAGGAGAGAGACTAAAGTGAAGGAGGGAGGAGAGAGACAAAGTGAAGGAGGGAGGAGAGAGAGACTAAAATAAAGGAAAGAGGGAGGAGAGAAATTAAAGTGAAGGAGGGAGGAGAGAGACTAAGTGAGAGAGGAGGGAGAGAGACTAAAGAAGGAGGGAGGAGAGAGAGGAGAGAGACAAAAGTGAAGGAGGGAGGAGAGAGATTAAAGTGAAGGAGGGAGGAGAGAGAGGAGAGAGACTAAAGTGAAGGAGGAGGAGAGAGAAGTGAAAGGAGGGAGGAGAGAGACTAAAGTGAAGGAGGGAGGAGAGAGACTAAAGTGAAGGAGGGAGGAGAGAGACTAAAATGAAGGAGGGAAGAGAGAGAGAGACTAAAGTGAAGGAGAGAGGAGAGAGAGGAGAGAGACTAAAGTGAAGGAGGGAGGAGAGAAAGAGGAGAGAGACTAAAGTGAAGGAGGGAAGAGAGAGACTAAAGTGAAGGAGGGAGGAGAGAAAGAGGAGAGAGACTAAAGTGAAGGAGGGAGGAGAGAGACTAAAGTGAAGGAGGGAAGAGAGAGAGAGACTAAAGTGAAGGAGAGAGGAGAGAGAGGAGAGAGACTAAAGTGAAGGAGGGAGGAGAGAGAGAGGAGAGAGACAAAAGTAAAGGAGGGAGGAGAGAGAGACTAAAATAAAGGAGAGGGGGAGGAGAGAAATTAAAGTGAAGGAGGGAGGAGAGAGAGAGGAGAGAGACAAAAGTGAAGGAGGGAGGAGAGAGACTAAAGTGAAGGAGGGAGGAGAGAGAGGAGAGAGACAAAAGTGAAGGAGGGAGGAGAGAGACTAAAGTGAAGGAGGGAGGAGAGAGACAAAAGTGAAGGAGGGAGGAGAGAGAGAGACTAAAGTGAAGGACAGAGAGGGAAGAGAGGGCACAAAATTGAAGGAGGGAGGAGAGAGACTAAAGTGAAGGAGGGAGGAGAGAGACTAAAGTGAAGGAGGGAGGAGAGAGACTAAAGTGAAGGAGGGAGGAGAGAGACTAAAGTGAAGAGGGAGGAAAGGACTAAAGTGAAGGGACGAGAGAGACTAACAGTGAAGGAGGAGGAGAGAGACTAAAGTGAAGGAGGGAGGAGAGAGAGACTAAAATAAAGGAGAGAGGGAGGAGAGAAATTAAAGTGAAGGAGGGAGGAGAGAGACAAAAGTGAAGGAGGGAGGAGAGAGAGACTAAAATAAAGGAGAGAGGGAGGAGAGAAATTAAAGTGAAGGAGGGAGGAGAGAGACTAAAGTGAAGGAGGGAGGAGAGAGACTAAAGTGAAGGACAGAGAGGGAAGAGAGGCACAAAATTGAAGGAGGGAGGAGAGAGACTAAAGTGAGGGAGGGAGGAGAGACAGAGGAGAGAGACTAAAGTGAAGGAGGGAGGAAAGAGACTACAGTGAAGGAGGGAGGAAAGAGACAAAAGTGAAGGAGGGAGGAGAGAGACTAAAGTGAAGGAGAGAGGAGAGAGACAAAAGTGAAGAAGAAAGGAGGGAGGAGAGAGAGAGGAGAGAGACTAAAGTGAAGGAGGGAGGAGAGAGACTAAAGTGAAGGAGGGAGGAGAGAGACAAAAGTGAAGGGAGGGAGGAGAGAGAGAAAAATAAAGGAGAGAGGGAGGAGAGAAATTAAAGTGAAGGAGGGAGGAGAGAGAGGGACTAAAGTGAAGGACAGAGAGGGAAGAGAGGCACAAAAGTGGAGGAGGGAGGAAAGAGACAAAAGTGAAGGAGGGAGGAGAGAGACTAAAGTGAAGGAGAGAGGAGAGAACCAAAAGTGAAGAAGAAAGGAGGGAGAAGAGAGAGAGGAGAGGGACTAAAGTGAAGGAGGGAGGAGAGAGAGAGAGAGAGGAAAAGACAAAAGTGAAGGAGGGAGGAGAGAGGAGAGAGACTAAAGTGAAGGAGGGAGGATAGTGAAGAGAGAGGAGAGGGAGGGAGAGAAGGGGGAGGGAGACTGAAGTGAAAACAGAAGGAGAGAGAGTAGCAAAGAGAAGGATAAGAGAGAGGGAGGAGAGAGAAGAGAGAGAGACTAAAGTGAGGAAAGAGGGAGTAGAGATAGAAAAGAGAGAGATGGGAGAGGGGGAAAGTAGGGAAGAGAGGGGAGAGAGGGAGAGAAAAGAGAGGAAGAGCTAGAGGAGAGAGAGAAGAAGGGAGAAAGAGTAGAGAGAGGAAGAGAGAGGGATCGAGAAGAGATGGCTTGTGAGGGAGGAGGGTGAGGAGAAAGAGAGAGAGGAGAGAAAAAGTAAAAGGAGAGAAAAGAGAAAGGAGAGAGAAGATAGAGAAAGAGAAGAGAGAATGAAAGAGAGAGAGAACAAAAGAAGAGAGAGAAAGAGAGGAGAGAGAGAGAGAGAGAGAGTGAAAGAGAGAGGAGAGAAAAAGAGGAGAAAGACTGAAAGAGAAAGGAGAGAGAAAGAGGAGAGAGAGAGAAGTGAAAGAAACAGGAGAGAGAAAGAGAGGAGAGAGAGAGTGAAAAAGAAAGAGAGAGAGAGAAGAGAGAGGAGAAAGACAGATGACAACGAAAGAAAAAAGAGAAAGAAGAGAGAGAAGGAGAGAGATAGAGGAGAGAGAAAGGTGAGAAAGACTGAAGGAGAAAGGAGAGAGAAAGAGAGGAGAGAGAAAGAGAGAGAGAGATAGAGAAGAGTGAAAGAAAGAGAGGAGAGTGAAAAAGAAAGGAGAGAGAAAAAAGAGAGAAGAGA